>NC_074666.1:6935610-7055610 GCF_029448725.1 Salvelinus fontinalis | reverse complement strand
TGTCAGTCTGTCAGTCTGTCAGTCAGTTTAATGCTCCTCTCTCTTGTCTGTCAGTCAGTCAGTTTAATGCTCCTCTCTCTCCTCTGTCAGTCAGTTTAATGTTCCTCTCTCTCGTCTGTCAGTCAGTCAGTCAGTTTAATGCTCCTCTCTCTTGTCAGTCAGTCAGTCAGTTTAATGCTCCTCTCTCTTGTCTGTCAGCCAGTTTAATGCTCCTCTCTTGTCAGTCAGTCAGTCAGTTTAATGCTCCTCTCTCTTGTCAGTCAGTCAGTTTAATGCTCCTCTCTCTTGTCTGTCAGCCAGTTTAATGCTCCTCTCTTGTCAGTCAGTCAGTCAGTCAGTTTAATGCTCCTCTCTCTTGTCTGTCAGTCAGTCAGTTTAATGCTCCTCTCTTGTCAGTCAGTCAGTTTAATGCTCCTCTCTCTTGTCAGTCAGTCAGTCAGTTTAATGCTCCTCTCTCTTGTCTGTCAGTCAGTCAGTTTAATGCTCCTCACTCTTGTCAGTCAGTCAGTTTAACGCTCCTCTCTCTTGTCAGTCAGTCAGTTTAATGCTCCTCTCTCTTGTCTGTCAGTCAGTCAGTTTAATGCTCCTCTCTCTTGTCTGTCAGTCAGTCAGTTTAATGCTCTTCTCTCTTGTCTGTCAGTCAGTCAGTTTAATGCTCCTCTCTCTTGTCTGTCAGTCAGTCAGTTTAATGCTCCTCTCTCTTGTCTGTCAGTCAGTTTAATGCTCCTCTCTCTTGTCTGTCAGTCAGACAGTTTAATGCTCCTCTCTCTTGTCTGTCAGTCAGTCAGTTTAATGCTCCTCTCTCGTCTGTCAGTCAGTCAGTTTAATGCCCCTCTCTCTTGTCTGTCAGTCAGTTTAATGCTCCTCTCTCTTGTCAGTCAGTCAGTTTAATGCTCATCTCTCTTGTCAGTCAGTCAGTTTAATGCTCCTTTCTCTTGTCTGTCAGTCAGTCAGTTTAATGCTCCTCTCTCTTGTCTGTCAGTCAGTCAGTTTAATGCTCCTCTCTCTTGTCTGTCAGTCAGTCAGTTTAATGCTCCTCTCTCTTGTCAGTCAGTCAGTTTAATGCTCCTCTCTCTTGTCTGTCAGTCAGTCAGTTTAATGCTCCTCTCTCTTGTCAGTCAGTCAGTTTAATGCTCCTCTCTCTTGTCTGTCAGTCAGTCAGTTTAATGCTCATCTCTCTTGTCTGTCAGCCAGTTTAATGCTCCTCTCTTGTCAGTCAGTCAGTTTAATGCTCCTCTCTCTTGTCAGTCAGTCAGTTTAACGCTCCTCTCTCTTGTCTGTCAGTCAGTCAGTTTAATGCTCCTCTCTCTTGTCTGTCAGCCAGTTTAATGCTCCTCTCTTGTCAGTCAGTCAGTCAGTCAGTCAGTTTAATGCTCCTCTCTCTTGTCAGTCAGTCAGTTTAACGCTCCTCTCTCTTGTCTGTCAGTCAGTCAGTTTAATGCTCCTCTCTTGTCAGTCAGTCAGTTTAATGCTCCTCTCTTGTCAGTCAGTCAGTTTAATGCTCCTCTCTCTTGTCTGTCAGTCAGTCAGTTTAATGCTCCTCTCTCTTGTCTGTCAGTCAGTCAGTTTAATGCTCCTCTCTCTTGTCTGTCAGTCAGTCAGTTTAATGCTCCTCTCTCTTGTCTGTCAGTCAGTCAGTTTAATGCTCCTCTCTCTTGTCAGTCAGTCAGTTTAATGCTCCTCTCTCTTGTCTGTCAGTCAGTGAGTTTAATGCTCCTCTCTCTTGTCAGTCAGTCAGTTTAATGCTCCTCTCTCTTGTCTGTCAGTCAGTCAGTTTAATGCTCCTCTCTCTTGTCAGTCAGTCAGTTTAATGCTCCTCTCTCTTGTCTGTCGGTCAATGTAATGGCGCTCTGTGTCTGAGATGACAGAGGGGTTGCTGGCTTTCCTTCAAAGCCTTGCCCCGTCCTCAGACACTATGCCAGAGCCCCCGCTGTTCCGTAATGTAGCAGTTTGTGTGTGTGTGTGTGTGTGTGTGTGTGTGTGTGTGTGTGTGTGTGTGTGTGTGTGTGTGTGTGTGTGTGTGTGTGTGTGTGTGTGTGTCTGTGTGTGTCTGTGTGTGTTTGTTTTTTACTATCCTTGTAGAGACCAGAAGACCAGAAGTCCTCACAAGGATAGTAAAACAAGGACAAGTCAGACAAGTAGGGACATTATGCTGGCTTAGGGGTTAGGGTTACAATTAGGGTTAAGGTTTAGTTAGGGTTAGGAGTTTGGGTTAGGGTTAGGGTTAAGGTTTAAGGTTAGGGGTTTGGGTTAGGGTTACAATTGGGTTTCGGGGTTTGGGGTTAGGGTTAAAATTAAGGTTAGGGGTTTCGGGTTAGGGTTAGTGGTTAGGGAAAATAGGAATTTGAATGGGAATCAATTGTTTGGTCCCCACAAGGATTGTAAAACAAATGTGTGTGTGTGTGGATGAGATGTCAGGCAGTGTGTACCCTGAGCTCTACTTTGTCTCTGCTTTGCATGAATGAAAGTGATACCTCAGCGCTCCCATACTGTCTACCATGCCCTCCCTGCCAGCCAATAGCACGCACCACTACTCAGCCTTCTGGAAACAATGACATCATTTCTAGCCAATAGGATCACGGCTCTGGGGCTTGCTGCATGCTGCAGCTCCAACGATGATCAGTTGGGACGAAGAGATGGAGATAGAGAGGGAGAAACAGAGGGAGAAACATATGGAGATAGAGAACGAGAAACATATGGAGATAGAGAGGGAGAAACAGAGGGAGAAACATATGGAGATAGAGAGGGAGAAACATATGGAGATAGAGAGGGAGAAACAGAGGGAGAAACATATGGAGATAGAGAACGAGAAACATATGGAGATAGAGAGGGAGAAACATATGGAGAAACAGAGGGAGAAACATATCGAGATAGAGAGGGAGAAACAGAGGGAGAAACATATGGAGATAGAGAACGAGAAACATATGGAGATAGAGAGGGAGAAACAGAGGGAGAAACATATGGAGATAGAGAACGAGAAACATATGGAGATAGAGAGGGAGAAACAGAGGGAGAAACATATGGAGATAGAGAGGGAGAAACATATGGAGATAGAGAGGGAGAAACAGAGGGAGAAACATATGGAGATAGAGAGGGAGAAACAGAGGGAGAAACATATGGAGATAGAGAGGGAGAAACATATGGAGATAGAGAGGGAGAAACAGAGGGAGAAACATATGGAGATAGAGAGGGAGAAACATATGGAGATAGAGAGGGAGAAACAGAGGGAGAAAAATATCGAGATAGAGAGGGAGAAACAGAGGGAGAAACATATGGAGATAGAGAGGGAGAAACATATGGAGATAGAGAGGGAGAAACATATGGAGATAGAGAGGGAGATAGAGAGGGAGAAACATATGGAGATAGAGAGGGAGAAACATATGGAGATAGAGAGGGAGAAACAGAGGGAGAAACATATGGAGATAGAGAGGGAGATAGAGAGGGAGAAACATATGGAGATAGAGAGGGAGAAACATATGGAGATAGAGAGGGAGAAACAGAGGGAGATAGAGAGGGAGAAACAGAGGGAGAAACATATGGAGATAGAGAGGGAGAAACATATGGAGATAGAGAGGGAGAAACAGAGGGAGAAACAGGGGGAGATATAGAGGGAGATAGAGAGGGAGAAACGGAGGGAGAAACAGAGGTAGATAGATATTTAAATATTTGCGCATTGTTACAACACTGTAAATATGACATTTTATTCTTCAGGAACTTCTGTGAGTGTAATGTTTACTATTGTGCTGTTTACTTCACTTATGTTGATTATCTACTTCACATGCTTTGGCAATGTTAACAATGTTTCCCATGCTAATAAAGCCCTTAAATTGAAATTGAAATTGAATTGAGAGAGAGAGAGAATAGAAAGGGGGAAGGGAGATATATTCTCCTAAATTTGCAAACGGTAGATAGCAAGGCCGAGACTTGAAACAGACTCTACGGCTCAGAGGTCTTTCTGTGTGTTATCACGGCCAGACAGGACAGGTTTGTGTGTGTGTGTCTCTCTCTCTCAATTCAATTCAATTCAATTCAATTCAAGGGGCTTTATTGGCATGGGAAACATGTGTTAACATTGCCAAAGCAAATGAGGTAGACAATACACAAAAGTGAAACAAACAAAACGAATTAACAGTAAACATTACACATACAGAAGTTTCAAAACAATAAAGACATTACGAGTGTCATATTAAATATATACAGTGTTGTAACAATGTACAAATGGTTAAAGCACACAAGTTAAAATAAGTAAGCATAAATATGGGTTGTATTTACAATGGTGTTTGTTTTTCACTGGTTGCCCTTTTCTTGTGGCAACAGGTCACAAATCTTCTCTCTCTCTCTCTCTCTCTCTCTCTCTCTCTCTCTCTCTCTCTCTCTCTCTCTCTCTCTCTCTCTCTCTCACTGTCTCTCTCTCTCTCACTGTCTCTCTCTCTCTCTCTCTCTCTCTCTCTCTCTCTCTCTCTCTCTCTCTCTCTCTCTCTCTATCCAGGGGTGTGTGTGCCCTCGGGGCCCATTAAAAGATCTAGCTTATACACACCCTTGATGTGCATCACCAGTCCACCTGGATGCAGGAGCATCCTGCATGTTGCTCTCTCTCTCATTGTCTCTCCCTCTCTCTCTCATTGTCTCTCCCTCTCTCTCTCTCTCTCTCTCTCTCTCTCATTGTCTCTCCCTCTCTCTCTCTCTCTCTCTCATTGTCTCTCCCTCTCTCCCTCTCTCTCTCTCTCTCTCATTGTCTCTCCCTCTCTCTCTCTCTCTCTCTCTCTCTCTCTCTCTCTCTCTCTCTCTCTCTCTCTCTCTCTCTCTCTCTCTCTCTCTCTCTCTCATTGTCTCTCCCTCTCAATTCAATTCAATTGACTTTATTGACATGGTAGGTTCGTTATTACTTACATTGTCAAAGTATACATATCGAAAAATCAAAATCAAATATATATGTATATATATACAAAATATATATATATTTATATATAAATAAATGGTGGGACCAACAGCAATAATAACAGTAGTAGTGGACATGGGATTACCATTAACAACAACAACAATATTAATCAGAACAACAATAAATTAAAGCAACAGTAGTAGACCAGTGTCAATATGACTTGAGAAGACATATGACCTGGTATGAAAGACAAAACAAAACTAAGCTAAATGGGAAATATTATCAATATTACTTTGCATTTTTCACTGGCTGTCCCTCAGGTTGTGGCAGGAGGACACATATTTGGCTGCCAAAACTGCACATTTTGGCTTTTCACCCAATAAATATTTGATTTTTTCTTCATCTTTTATAGTTTCAAATTCTTTGTATTGAGTTATAATTTTGGGAAAGAAATATGCTCTTAGGTCTGAGTATTTGTCACAGTGTAGTAGGAAATGCACCTCTGTCTCTACCTCTCCTCTGGAGCAGAGTGAGCACAGCCTGTCCTCTCTGGGCAGCCAGGTTTGTCTGTGACGACCGGTCTCTATAGCCAGACGGTGCTCACTGAGTCTGTACCTAGTCAATGTTTTCCTCAGTTTTCTATCAGTCACAGTGGTCAGATAGTCTGCCACCATGTACTGTCTGTTTAGAGCCAAATAGCATTGAAGTTTACTTAGATTTTTTGTGGTGTCTTCCCAATAGGTTATATATTTTTCTTTTTGTTTTGTGATGATTTGGTTGGGCCAGATTTTCTGAGGGCTGTCCCGAGGCTCTATGGGGTTGGTTTGGGTTGGTGAACTGAGCCTCAGAACCAGCTGGCTGAGGGGACTCTTCTCTGGTTTCATCTCTTGACATTGTAGAGCTGTGTGATGGAATGTTTTAGGGTCACTTGTTTTTAGATGGTTGTAAAATTTTATGGCTCTTTTTTCTATTCGAATGAGGAGGGGGTATTGGCCCAATTCTGCCCTACATGCGTTATTTGGAGTTTTTCTTTGTACTTGCAATACAGTCTTGCAAAACTCTGCATGCAATATTTCAGTTGGATGTTTGTCCCATTTAGTGAATTCATTATTAGAGAGTGGACCCCATACTTCACTGCCATATAGAGCAATTGGTTCTATAACTGATTGAAAAATTTTGAGCCAGATTCTAATTGGAATTTCAATTTTGATGTTCCTTTTAATGGCATAGAATGCTCTTCTTGCTTTGTCTCTCAGCTCATTCACAGCCATGTGAAAGCTACCTGTGTTGCTCATATTTAGTCCTAGATATGTGTAGTTTTTGGTGTGTTCTAATAGAACTGTGTCCAAATAGAATTTATATTTGTCATCCTTATTTCCCGACCTTTTTTGGAATATCATTATATTTGTTTTTTTTAGGTTAACGGTCAGAGCCCAGGTCTGACAGAACCTGTGAAGACGATCTAGGTGCTGCTGTAACCCCTCTTTAGTGGGAGACAGCAGCACCAGGTCATCTGCGTACAGCAGACACTTGATTTCAGTGTTGTGTAGGGTGATACCAGGTGCTGCCGATTCTTCTAATGTTTTTGCCAATTCATTAATGTAGATGTTAAATAATGTTGGACTTATTGGGCAGCCCTGTTTCACTCCCCGCCCCTGAGAGAAGAAGTCTGTTTGCTTGTTGCCAATTTTAACCGCACATTTGTTTTTAGTGTACATTGATTTAATAAAATCATATGTTTTCCCTCCAATACCCTCCAATACCTCCAATACCCTCCAATACCCAATTCCCTCTCTCTCTCTCTCTCTCTCATTGTCTCTACCTCTCTCTCTCTCTCTCTCACTGTCTCTCCCTCTCTCTCTCTCTCTCTCCCTCTCTCTCTCTCTCTCTCTCTCTCTGCCTCTCTCTCTGTCTCTGTCTCTCTCTCTCCCTCTCTCTCACTCTCTCTCTCTCTCTCTCTCTCTCTCTCTCTCTCTCTCTGCCTCTCTCTCTGTCTCTGTCTCTCTCTCTCTCTCTCTGCCCCTGTCTCTGTCTCGGTCTCTCTCTCTCTCTCTCTGCCTCTGTCTCTGTCTCTGACTCTCCCTCTCTCTCTCTCTCTCTCTCTCTCTCTCTCTCTCTCTCTCTCTCTGTCTCTCTCTCTGTCTCTCTCTCTCTGCCTTGTTCTCTGTCTCTGTCTCTCTCTCTCTCTCTCTCTCTGCCTCTGTCTCTGTCTCTCTCTCTCTCTCTCTCTTTTTCCCCCCCCCTCTCTCTCTCTCTCTCTCTCTCTCTCTCCCTGCCTCTGTCTCTGTCTCTCTCTCTTTCTCTCTCTCTGTCTCTGTCTCCCACTCTCCCTCTCTCTCTCTCTCTCTCTCTCTGTCTCTGTCTCTGTCTCTGACTCTCCCTCTCTCTCTCTGCCTCTGCCTCTGCCTCTGCCTCTGTCTCTGTCTCTGTCTCTGTCTCTGTCTCTGTCTCTCTCTGTCTCTCTCTGTCTCTCTCTCTTTCCCTCCTTTTACTTTCATCCAGTCTCTCTCTGTCAATTCAATTCAAGGGGCTTTATTGGCATGGGAAACGTGTTAACATTTGCCAAAGCAAGTGAGGTAGATAATATACAAAAGTGAAATAAACAATAAAAATTAACAGTAAACATTACACATACAGAAGTTTAAAAACAATAAAGACATTACAAATGTCATATTATGTATATATACAGTGTTGTAACAATGTACAAATGGTTCTATTACACAAGGGAAAATATATAAGCATAAATATGGGTTGTATTTACAATGGTGTTTGTTCTTCACTGGTTGACCTTTTCTTGTGGCAACAGGTCACAATTCTTGCTGCTGTGATGGTACACTGTGGAATTTCACCCAGTAGATATGGGAGTTTATCAAAATTGGGTTTGTTTTCGAATTCTTTGTGGATCTGTGTAATCTGAGGGAAATATGTGTCTCTAATATGGTCATACATTGGGCAGGAGGTTAGGAAGTGCAGCTCAGTTTCCACCTAATTTTGTGGGCAGTGTGCACATAGCCTGTCTTCTCCTGAGAGCCATGTCTGCCTATGGCGGCCTCTTTCAATAGCAAGGCTATGCTCACTGAGTCTGTACATAGTCAAAGCTTTCCTTAAGTTTGGGTCAGTCACAGTGGTCAGGTATTCTGCCACTGTGTACTCTCTGTTTAGGGCCAAATAACATTCTAGTTTGCTCTGTTTTTTTGTTAATTCTTTCCAATGTGTCAAGTAATTCTCTTTTTGTTTTCTCGATTTGGTTGGGTCTAATTGTGCTGCTGTCCTGGGGCTCTGTGGGGTCTGTTTGTGTTTGTGAACAGAGCCACAGGACCAGCTTGCCAAGGGGACTCTTCTTCAGGTTCATCTCTCTGTAGGTAATGTCTTTGTTATGGAAAATTTGGGAATCGCTTCCTTTTAGGTGGTTGTAGAATTTAACGGCTCTTTTCTGGATTTTGAAAATTGGCGGGTATTGGCCTAATTTTGCTCTGCTTGCATTGTTTGGTGTTCTACGTTGTACACAGAGGATATTTTTGCAGAATTCTGCATGCAGAGTCTCAATTTGGTGTTTGTCCCATTTTGTGAATTCTTGGTTGGACCCCAGACCTCACAACCATAAAGGGCAATGGGTTCTATGACTGATTCAAGTATTTTTAGCCAAATCCTAATTGGTATGTTGAATTTTATGTTCCTTTTGATGGCATAGAATGCCCTTCTTGCCTTGTCTCTCAGATCGTTCACAGCTTTGTGGAAGTTACCTGTGGCACTGATGTTTAGGCCAAGGTATGTATAGTTTTTTGTGTGCTCTAGGGCATTGGTGTCTAGATGGAATTTGTATTTGTGGTCCTAGCGACTGGACCTTTTTTTGAGCACCATTATTTTGGTCTTACTGAGATTTATTGTCAGGGCCCTGGTCTGGCAGAATCTGTGCAGAAGATCTAGGTGCTGCTGTAGGCCCTCCTTGATTGGTGACAGAAGAACCAGATCATCAGGTAAACAGTAGACATTTGACTTCAGATTCTAGTAGGGTGAGGCCGGGTGCTGCAGACTTTTCTTGTGCCCTCGCCAATTCGTTGATATATATGTTGAAGAGGGTGGGGCTTAATCTGCATCCCTGTCTCACCCCACGGCGCTGTGGGAAGAAATGTGTGTGTTTTTTGCCTATTTTAACCGCACACTTGTTGTTTGTGTACATGGATTTTATAATGTCGTATGCTTTACCCCCAACCCCACTTTCCATCAATTTGTATAGCAGACCCTCATGCCAAATTGAGTCAAAGGTTTTTTTGAAATCAACAAAGCATGAGAAGACTTTGCCTTTGTTTTGGTTTGTTTGGTTGTCAATTAGGGTGTGCAGGGTGAATATGTGGTCTGTTGTATGGTAATTTCATTGAGGAAATGTACGAGTCTGCTGTTAATGATAATGCAGAGGATTTTCCCAAGGTTGCTGTTGACGCATATCCCACGGTAGTTATTGGGGTCAAATTTGTCTCCACTTTTGTGGATTGGGGTGATCAGTCCTTGGTTCCAAATATTAGGGAAGATGCCATAGCTAAGGATGATGTTAAAGACTTTAAGTATAGCCAATTGGAATTTGTTGTCTGTATATTTGATCATTTCATTGAGGATACCATCAACACCACAGGCCTTTTGGGGTGGAGGGTTTTTATTTTGTTCTGTAGCTCATTCAAGGTAATTGGAGAATCCAGTCTGTCTCTCTCTCTGCCTTTCTCTTACCCTTCTCTCTATCTCCCCTCTCTCCTGTGACCCTGGTCTGTGTATTTGTCTGCTGTGTCAAGCCTGTCACTAGGTCACCCTGTGTTTGTGTACTGACAGACATAGGAGAGAGGTTAGGTGTCTAGTCTCTCTGACAGACTGTGTCTCTCTGACAGACCGTGTCTAGTCTCTCTGACAGACCGTGTCTCTCTACAGACTGTGTCTAGTCTCTCTGACAGACCGTGTCTCTCTGACAGACCGTGTCTAGTCTCTCTGACAGACCGAGTCTCTCTGACAGACCGTGTCTAGTCTCTCTGACAGACCGTGTCTAGTCTCTCTGACAGACTGTGTCTAGTCTCTCTGACAGACTGTGTCTAGTCTCTCTGACAGACCGTGTCTAGTCTCTCTGACAGACCGTGTCTAGTCTCTCTGACAGACCGTGTCTAGTCTCTCTGACAGACCGTGTCTCTCTGACAGACCGAGTCTCTCTGACAGACTGTGTCTAGTCTCTCTGACAGACCGTGTCTCTCTGACAGACCGTGTCTAGTCTCTCTGACAGACCGAGTCTCTCTGACAGACCGTGTCTCTCTGACAGACTGTGTCTAGTCTCTCTGACAGACTGTGTCTAGTCTCTCTGACAGACTGTGTCTAGTCTCTCTGACAGACTGTGTCTAGTCTCTCTGACAGACTATGTCTAGTCTCTCTGACAGACTGTGTCTAGTCTCTCTGACAGACCGTGTCTCTCTGACAGACTGTGTCTAGTCTCTCTGACAGACTGTGTCTAGTCTCTCTGACAGACTGTGTCTCTCTGACAGACCGTGTCTAGTCTCTCTGACAGACTGTGTCTAGTCTCTCTGACAGACTGTGTCTAGTCTCTCTGACAGACCGTGTCTAGTCTCTCTGACAGACCGTGTCTAGTCTCTCTGACAGACCGTGTCTAGTCTCTCTGACAGACCGTGTCTAGTCTCTCTGACAGACCGTGTCTCTCTGACAGAACGTGTCTCTCTGACAGACTGTGTCTAGTCTCTCTGACAGACCGTGTGTCTCTGACAGACCGTGTCTAGTCTCTCTGACAGACCGTGTCTAGTCTCTCTGACAGACCGTGTCTAGTCTCTCTGACAGACGGTGTCTCTCTGACAGACCGTGTCTCTCTGACAGACTGTGTCTAGTCTCTCTGACAGACGGTGTCTAGTCTCTCTGACAGACCGTGTCTAGTCTCTCTGACAGACCATGTCTAGTCTCTCTGACAGACCGTGTCTAGTCTCTCTGACAGACCGTGTCTAGTCTCTCTGACAGACCGTGTCTAGTCTCTCTGACAGACCGTGTCTAGTCTCTCTGACAGACCGTGTCTCGTCTCTCTGACAGACCGTGTCTAGTCTCTCTGACAGACCGTGTCTAGTCTCTCTGACAGACTGTGTCTAGTCTCTCTGACAGACCGTGTCTAGTCTCTCTGACAGACTGTGTCTAGTCTCTCTGACAGACCGTGTCTCTCTGACAGACCGTGTCTAGTCTCTCTGACAGACTGTGTCTAGTCTCTCTGACAGACCGTGTCTCTATGACAGACGGTGTCTCTCTGACAGACCGTGTCTAGTCTCTCTGACAGACCGTGTCTAGTCTCTCTGACAGACCGTGTCTAGTCTCTCTGACAGACCGTGTCTCTCTGACAGACCGTGTCTAGTCTCTCTGACAGACCGTGTCTAGTCTCTCTGACAGACTGTGTCTAGTCTCTCTGACAGACCGTGTCTCTCTGACAGACCGTGTCTAGTCTCTCTGACAGACTGTGTCTAGTCTCTCTGACAGACCGTGTCTCTCTGACAGACGGTGTCTCTCTGACAGACCGTGTCTAGTCTCTCTGACAGACCGTGTCTCTCTGACAGACCGTGTCTAGTCTCTCTGATAGACCGTGTCTAGTCTCTCTGACAGACCGTGTCTCTCTGACAGACCGTGTCTAGTCTCTCTGACAGACCGTGTCTAGTCTCTCTGACAGACTGTGTCTCGTCTCTCTGACAGACCGTGTCTAGTCTCTCTGACAGACCGTGTCTCTCTGACAGACTGTGTCTAGTCTCTCTGACAGACCATGTCTCTCTGACAGACTGTGTCTAGTCTCTCTGACAGACCGTGTCTCTCTGACAGACCGTGTCTAGTCTCTCTGACAGACTGTGTCTAGTCTCTCTGACAGACCGTGTCTCTCTGACAGACCGTGTCTAGTCTCTCTGACAGACTGTGTCTAGTCTCTCTGACAGACTGTGTCTAGTCTCTCTGACAGACCGTGTCTAGTCTCTCTGACAGACCGTGTCTAGTCTCTCTGACAGACCGTGTCTAGTCGCTCTGACAGACCATGTCTAGTCTCTCTGACAGACTGTGTCTAGTCTCTCTGACAGACCGTGTCTCTCTGACAGACCGTGTCTCTCTGACAGACTGTGTCTAGTCTCTCTGACAGACCGTGTCTCTCTGACAGACCGTGTCTAGTCTCTCTGACAGACCGTGTCTAGTCTCTCTGACAGACCGTGTCTAGTCGCTCTGACAGACCGTGTCTAGTCTCTCTGACAGACTGTGTCTAGTCTCTCTGACAGACCGTGTCTCTCTGACAGACCGTGTCTCTCTGACAGACTGTGTCTAGTCTCTCTGACAGACCGTGTCTCTCTGACAGACCGTGTCTAGTCTCTCTGACAGACCGTGTCTAGTCTCTCTGACAGACCGTGTCTAGTCTCTCTGACAGACCGTGTCTAGTCTCTCTGACAGACCGTGTCTAGTCTCTCTGACAGACCGTGTCTAGTCTCTCTGACAGACCGTGTCTAGTCTCTCTGACAGACCGTGTCTCTCTGACAGACCGTGTCTAGTCTCTCTGACAGACCGTGTCTAGTCTCTCTGACAGACTGTGTCTAGTCTCTCTGACAGACTGTGTCTCTCTGACAGACCGTGTCTAGTCTCTCTGACAGACTGTGTCTAGTCTCTCTGACAGACCGTGTCTCTCTGACAGACTGTGTCTAGTCTCTCTGACAGACCGTGTCTAGTCTCTCTGACAGACTGTGTCTAGTCTCTCTGACAGACCGTGTCTAGTCTCTCTGACAGACCGTGTCTAGTCTCTCTGACAGACCGTGTCTAGTCTCTCTGACAGACCGTGTCTAGTCTCTCTGACAGACTGTGTCTAGTCTCTCTGACAGACCGTGTCTCTCTGACAGACTGTGTCTAGTCTCTCTGACAGACCGTGTCTCTCTGACAGACTCTGTCTAGTCTCTCTGACAGACTGTGTCTAGTCTCTCTGACAGACCGTGTCTCTCTGACAGACCGTGTCTAGTCTCTCTGACAGACCGTGTCTCTCTGACAGACCGTGTCTAGTCTCTCTGACAGACCGTGTCTAGTCTCTCTGACAGACTGTGTCTAGTCTCTCTGACAGACTGTGTCTCTCTGACAGACCGTGTCTAGTCTCTCTGACAGACTGTGTCTAGTCTCTCTGACAGACCGTGTCTCTCTGACAGACCGTGTCTAGTCTCTCTGACAGACCGTGTCTCTCTGACAGACCGTGTCTAGTCTCTCTGACAGACCGTGTCTCTCTGACAGACCGTGTCTCTCTGACAGACTGTGTCTAGTCTCTCTGACAGACGGTGTCTAGTCTCTCTGACAGACGGTGTCTAGTCTCTCTGACAGACCGTGTCTCTCTGACAGACTGTGTCTAGTCTCTCTGACAGACCGTGTCTAGTCTCTCTGACAGACTGTGTCTAGTCTCTCTGACAGACCGTGTCTAGTCTCTCTGACAGACCGTGTCTAGTCTCTCTGACAGACCGTGTCTAGTCTCTCTGACAGACCGTGTCTAGTCTCTCTGACAGACTGTGTCTAGTCTCTCTGACAGACCGTGTCTCTCTGACAGACTGTGTCTAGTCTCTCTGACAGACCGTGTCTCTCTGACAGACTCTGTCTAGTCTCTCTGACAGACTGTGTCTAGTCTCTCTGACAGACCATGTCTCTCTGACAGACCGTGTCTAGTCTCTCTGACAGACCGTGTCTCTCTGACAGACCGTGTCTAGTCTCTCTGACAGACCGTGTCTAGTCTCTCTGACAGACTGTGTCTAGTCTCTCTGACAGACCGTGTCTCTCTGACAGACCGTGTCTAGTCTCTCTGACAGACTGTGTCTAGTCTCTCTGACAGACCGTGTCTCTCTGACAGACCGTGTCTAGTCTCTCTGACAGACCGTGTCTCTCTGACAGACCGTGTCTAGTCTCTCTGACAGACCGTGTCTCTCTGACAGACCGTGTCTCTCTGACAGACTGTGTCTAGTCTCTCTGACAGACGGTGTCTAGTCTCTCTGACAGACGGTGTCTAGTCTCTCTGACAGACCGTGTCTAGTCTCTCTGACAGACCGTGTCTAGTCTCTCTGACAGACCGTGTCTAGTCTCTCTGACAGACCGTGTCTAGTCTCTCTGACAGACCGTGTCTAGTCTCTCTGACAGACCGTGTCTCGTCTCTCTGACAGACCGTGTCTAGTCTCTCTGACAGACCGTGTCTAGTCTCTCTGACAGACTGTGTCTAGTCTCTCTGACAGACCGTGTCTAGTCTCTCTGACAGACTGTGTCTCTCTGACAGACCGTGTCTCTCTGACAGACCGTGTCTAGTCTCTCTGACAGACTGTGTCTAGTCTCTCTGACAGACCGTGTCTCTATGACAGACGGTGTCTCTCTGACAGACCGTGTCTAGTCTCTCTGACAGACCGTGTCTAGTCTCTCTGACAGACCGTGTCTAGTCTCTCTGACAGACCGTGTCTCTCTGACAGACCGTGTCTAGTCTCTCTGACAGACCGTGTCTAGTCTCTCTGACAGACTGTGTCTAGTCTCTCTGACAGACCGTGTCTCTCTGACAGACCGTGTCTAGTCTCTCTGACAGACTGTGTCTAGTCTCTCTGACAGACCGTGTCTCTCTGACAGACGGTGTCTCTCTGACAGACCGTGTCTAGTCTCTCTGACAGACCGTGTCTCTCTGACAGACCGTGTCTAGTCTCTCTGATAGACCGTGTCTAGTCTCTCTGACAGACCGTGTCTCTCTGACAGACCGTGTCTAGTCTCTCTGACAGACCGTGTCTAGTCTCTCTGACAGACTGTGTCTCGTCTCTCTGACAGACCGTGTCTAGTCTCTCTGACAGACCGTGTCTCTCTGACAGACTGTGTCTAGTCTCTCTGACAGACCATGTCTCTCTGACAGACTGTGTCTAGTCTCTCTGACAGACCGTGTCTCTCTGACAGACCGTGTCTAGTCTCTCTGACAGACTGTGTCTAGTCTCTCTGACAGACCGTGTCTCTCTGACAGACCGTGTCTAGTCTCTCTGACAGACTGTGTCTAGTCTCTCTGACAGACTGTGTCTAGTCTCTCTGACAGACCGTGTCTAGTCTCTCTGACAGACCGTGTCTAGTCTCTCTGACAGACCGTGTCTAGTCGCTCTGACAGACCGTGTCTAGTCTCTCTGACAGACTGTGTCTAGTCTCTCTGACAGACCGTGTCTCTCTGACAGACCGTGTCTCTCTGACAGACTGTGTCTAGTCTCTCTGACAGACCGTGTCTCTCTGACAGACCGTGTCTAGTCTCTCTGACAGACCGTGTCTAGTCTCTCTGACAGACCGTGTCTAGTCGCTCTGACAGACCGTGTCTAGTCTCTCTGACAGACTGTGTCTAGTCTCTTTGACAGACCGTGTCTCTCTGACAGACCGTGTCTCTCTGACAGACTGTGTCTAGTCTCTCTGACAGACCGTGTCTCTCTGACAGACCGTGTCTAGTCTCTCTGACAGACCGTGTCTAGTCTCTCTGACAGACTGTGTCTAGTCTCTCTGACAGACCGTGTCTAGTCTCTCTGACAGACCGTGTCTAGTCTCTCTGACAGACCGTGTCTAGTCTCTCTGACAGACCGTGTCTAGTCTCTCTGACAGACCGTGTCTAGTCTCTCTGACAGACCGTGTCTAGTCTCTCTGACAGACCGTGTCTAGTCTCTCTGACAGACCGTGTCTCTCTGACAGACTGTGTCTAGTCTCTCTGACAGACCGTGTCTCTCTGACAGACTGTGTCTAGTCTCTCTGACAGACCTTGTCTAGTCTCTCTGACAGACTGTGTCTAGTCTCTCTGACAGACCGTGTCTAGTCTCTCTGACAGACCGTGTCTAGTCTCTCTGACAGACCGTGTCTCTCTGACAGACCGTGTCTAGTCTCTCTGACAGACTGTGTCTAGTCTCTCTGACAGACCGTGTCTCTCTGACAGAATGTGTCTCGTCTCTCTGACAGACCGTGTCTCTCTGAAAGACTGTGTCTAGTCTCTCTGACAGACTGTGTCTAGTCTCTCTGACAGACCGTGTCTCTCTGACAGACCGTGTCTAGTCTCTCTGACAGACCGTGTCTAGTCTCTCTGACAGACCGTGTCTAGTCTCTCTGACAGACCGTGTCTCTCTGACAGACCGTGTCTAGTCTCTCTGACAGACCGTGTCTAGTCTCTCTGACAGACCGTGTCTAGTCTCTCTGACAGACCGTGTCTAGTCTCTCTGACAGACCGTGTCTAGTCTCTCTGACAGACCGTGTCTCTCTGACAGACCGTGTCTAGTCTCTCTGACAGACCGTGTCTCTCTGACAGACTGTGTCTAGTCTCTCTGACAGACTGTGTCTAGTCTCTCTGACAGACCGTGTCTCTCTGACAGACCGTGTCTAGTCTCTCTGACAGACCGTGTCTAGTCTCTCTGACAGACCGTGTCTAGTCTCTCTGACAGACCGTGTCTCTCTGACAGACCGTGTCTAGTCTCTCTGACAGACCGTGTCTAGTCTCTCTGACAGACCGTGTCTAGTCTCTCTGACAGACCGTGTCTAGTCTCTCTGACAGACCGTGTCTCTCTGACAGACCGTGTCTAGTCTCTCTGACAGACCGTGTCTAGTCTCTCTGACAGACCGTGTCTAGTCTCTCTGACAGACCGTGTCTAGTCTCTCTGACAGACCGTGTCTCTCTGACAGACCGTGTCTAGTCTCTCTGACAGACCGTGTCTCTCTGACAGACCGTGTCTAGTCTCTCTGACAGACCGTGTCTAGTCTCTCTGACAGACCGTGTCTCTCTGACAGACCGTGTCTAGTCTCTCTGACAGACCGTGTCTAGTCTCTCTGACAGACCGTGTCTAGTCTCTCTGACAGACCGTGTCTAGTCTCTCTGACAGACCGTGTCTAGTCTCTCTGCCAGACCGTGTCTAGTCTCTCTGACAGACCGTGTCTAGTCTCTCTGACAGACCGTGTCTAGTCTCTCTGACAGACCGTGTCTAGTCTCTCTGACAGACCGTGTCTAGTCTCTCTGACAGACCGTGTCTAGTCAGCTCAATGGCATTGATGCTTTTCCTCTTTCCGCCCTCACAAAGCAAAACATCCCACGGCAGGGTTTGTCCAGTTATTGATTCGACTTTGTGCGTGTGACTGTGCCTGTCTGCGTGTGTGTGTGTGTGTGTGTGTGTGTGTGTGTGTGTGTGTGTGTGTGTGTGTGTGTGTGTGTGTGTGTGTGTGTGTGTGTGTGTGTGTGTGTGTGTGTGTGTGTGTGCCTGTCTCTTGTTGTGTGCTCATCAGCATGTAACACTACACAGCAGATCTAGTCCACCATTAGCCTTTAATATGCACTGGAGGGCATTAACCTGTCAACCCACAAAGGTCTTTGACCAAAACCAAAGCAACTGAAAATGAAAGCAGATCTGGTGAGACTGTCAGCTATTAAATGGATATTACAGCTATATAAAATATAAACACTTCCAGGCAAAGCTACAAACAACGCGTTCTATCAGAGGATCCATATGTCAGGTCACATTTCTTTTTATCTGCTATTGTCTTTGTTGTGGAACATCATACTGAACAAGCTAGAATAGACATTCTGCTGCTTATCGGCTGCTGCTGTTGATGTGGTTAATGTGATGGATGATGATTGATGTGACAGGCCTCCCTCCGCTCCTCTCCTCCTCCTCCTCCTTTCTCTCCTCCTCCTCCTTTCCACTTCCTGTCCCTCCTCTTCTCTCCCTCCCCTCCCCCTTATCTCCCTCCTCTCCCTCCCCTCCACCTCTCCCTCCTCACCCTCCTCCTCTCCCTCTTGTCCATCCTCTCCCTCAGACCTGAGGCTGGGATTGGGGAGTTCTCTCATTTAGAGGAGGGAGTAGATTCTGTTAAGATACTCTTAGTAATTCCCTCTGAGAGATGGTACGGGGGCAGAACAGACTGACTGAGAGATGGTACGGGGGCAGAACAGACTGACTGAGAGATGGTACGAGGGCAGAACAGACTGACTGAGAGATGGGATGGCAGTGGGGGCAGGACAGACTGACTGAGAGATGGGATGGGGGCAGAACAGACTGACTGAGAGATGGTACGGGGGCAGAACAGACTGACTGAGAGATGGGATGGTGGTGGGGGCAGAACAGACTGACTGAGAGATGGGATGGGGGTGGGGACAGGACAGACTGACTGAGAGATGGTACAGGGACAGGACAGACTGACTGAGAGATGGGATGGGGGTGGGGACAGGACAGACTGACTGAGAGATGGGATGGGGGTGGGGACAGGACAGACTGACTGAGAGATGGTACAGGGACAGGACAGACTGACTGAGAGATGGTACGGGGGCAGAACAGACTGACTGAGAGATGGGATGGGGACAGGACAGACTGACTGAGAGATGGTACGGGGGCAGGACAGACTGACTGAGAGATGGGATGGGGGCAGAACAGACTGACTGAGAGATGGGGGTGGGGGTGGGGACAGGACAGACTGACTGAGAGATGGGATGGGGGTGGGGACAGGACAGACTGACTGAGAGATGGGACGGGGGCAGAACAGACTGACTGAGAGATGGGATGGGGGCAGGACAGACTGACTGAGAGATGGGGGTGGGGGTGGGGACAGGACAGACTGACTGAGAGATGGGATGGCAGTGGGGACACGACAGACTGACTGAGAGATGGGGGTGGGGACAGGACAGACTGACTGAGAGATGGGATGGGGGTGGGGACAGGACAGACTGACTGACTGAGAGATGGGATGGGGGTGGGGACAGGACAGACTGACTGAGAGATGGGATGGGGACAGCACAGACTGACTGAGAGATGGGATGGCAGTGGGGGCAGGACAGACTGACTGAGAGAGGGGATGGGGACAGCACAGACTGACTGAGAGATGGGATGGCAGTGGGGGCAGGACAGACTGACTGAGAGATGGGATGGCAGTGGGGACAGGACAGACTGACTGAGAGATGGGATGGGGGCAGAACAGACTGACTGAGAGATGGTACGGGGGCAGAACAGACTGACTGAGAGATGGGATGGTGGTGGGGACAGGACAGACTGACTGAGAGATGGGATGGGGACAGGACAGACTGACTGAGAGATGGGATGGGGGTGGGGACAGGACAGACTGACTGAGAGATGGGATGGGGACAGGACAGACTGACTGAGAGATGGGGTGGGGACAGGACAGACTGACTGAGAGATGGGATGGGGGTGGGGACAGGACAGACTGACTGAGAGATGGGATGGGGACAGGACAGACTGACTGAGAGATGGGATGGGGGTGGGGACAGGACAGACTGACTGAGAGATGGGATGGGGGTGGGGACAGGACAGACTGACTGACTGAGAGATGGGATGGGGGTGGGGACAGGACAGACTGACTGGCTGAGAGATGGGATGGGGATGGGGGTGGGGACAGGACAGACTGACTGCGAGATGGGATGGGGGTGGGGACAGGACATGCTGAGAGATGGGATGGGGGTGGGGACAGGACAGACTGACTGAGAGATGGGGTGGGGACAGGACAGACTGACTGAGAGATGGGATGGGGGTGGGGACAGGACAGACTGACTGAGAGATGGGGTGGGGACAGGACAGACTGACTGCGAGATGGGATGGGGGTGGGGACAGGACAGACTGACTGAGAGATGGGATGGGGGTGGGGACAGGACAGACTGACTGAGAGATGGGATGGGGACAGGACAGACTGACTGAGAGTGTCTGTCTGCTGCATCACCATCAGATGCATCACCATCAGATAAGATATATTAATTCATTCAGTGTTTGAATCAGAAACAATCCTTCAATCCGTGTTTCTGAATCTATTTCATCTTTATTTCACCAGGAGTCTCTTGAGATGAAAACCAATAGGGTCTCCCTGAATTGAATAGGTCTAACATCAAGGACTGATTCTGTGGGAGCTATATTGTCTCTGCTTTAGTTTTCTCCTTTGCCATGAAGTGGTTGAAAGGCTGCAGTTTGAACATTTCAGTTTGGATTCCAGGCTAGCCAATTGATTTGTTGTTGTCATAAACATTAGGTCAGAAGGACAGTGACAAAGGAGTTCAAAAACAGAAAACAGAAACCCACGGTGTCTCTCTGTCTGTCATGTCAAAGGCAGTCAGTTAGAGTCGATGTCTGGTCTCCTCTGCTCTGTCTCCGTCTGTCAGGTCCCTCATGTGTTCCTGACTCCTCATCGGGGACATCAGTCACGGTTTTGGGGGAGATGAAAACTCCCATCTTTTTCTGGCTTTCTCTTTCTTCAGCAGTCCAACCCACTGTGTCTTTTAGACAGAAACAATTAAAGCCTGGAGGTGGTGGTGGTGAGGAGAGAGAGGGGCATTGTGGGACTTGTGGTTTATCTGACCGTGTAAAAGCCTCCATCTATAAACAACAACAAAAAGATCCCTGCTGGCTGCTTTGCCTCGGCCTCACACATTACCTCTCGTCACCGTGGTAACGGATAGCCTCTGTCGCCGACTCCTGGCTCCCAGCCGACACACCACCATCCCGCACGCCCACACACATGGCTAGCCGGGAGGAGCAGATTCAGGTTAACATTGATGAGGTCCCAAGACCCACAATCCATCAGGGCCCTGACCCCTGACCTCTGAGAGCCTGTAAATTGGCCATTAATGGGCTGTCCTTTCAGAGTGTGTGTGTTTGTGTGTCCTTTCAGAGGTGTGGAGATGGGGGTGGGGCCTGGCACACTGTCTCATCTTGATGGACAAGTCCTAAATGGCACATCTATACCGCATGTATTATTCATTATTCACTTCACACAGACAGACAGATTGTATCACTTCTACACCTGCATTGCTTGCTGTTTGGGGTTTTAGGCTGGGTTTCTGTACAGCACTTCGAGATATTAGCTGATGTACGAAGGGCTATATAAAATAAACTTGATTTATCACCAACAGAGTGTTTTTTCTGCCATACCAATTTATGAACCGAGAACCTTAATAGGACAAGTAGACTATGCCACGGCAGAGGGTGTTTCTGGGTTTTTGGAACCTCATATGACTTGAAATGTACATTCAGCTGACAGCCACACAGGGCAGTGGCGTGTATTCATGGATGATAGGCTTCCCCAAAAGATTTACCAAACAAAAACATAAAATAATGTGTATTTCGTCTCTCTGTGTTTCATAATTGTACCCTTCATTTTCAAGAGGCTGAATCTATCTCACATGAAAAAGCATCCTAGCGAGCAAATCTATCTGATGCTGTCTGGTACAAATGAGTATTACATTGTTGCCGCCCGTAGCATTGAAGGCAAGGAAAGCCAGCGAGCATTTTGCCTTCCTTGATAAAAAAAAGTCCACAAAATTTGCCAATCAGCGTTGAGCTGAACTGGGTGAGCTCAACTGTGAATGGTCCTGGCACACAAAAAAAAGTGTCAAGGGTAGCCATCTTGGATTTTGGCATCACCCATTGAGAGCATACGTCAGTGACAGAAAAACTTTAATTGTTTTTCGTGTTGTTGTCCTACGGTGGCTAGCTAGCTAAAATTGTCCCTTTCCTAAATTAGCCATGGATGGAGATGGGGATTTGGACTTGTGGTTTTACTTAATTCTCCATACTGGCCAATGATTATAATGACGTTTCTTATCAAACCATTAATTCATACATTGTCGTGCCCCTGGCCTGAGAGGATGGAAGTTCAATATGTAGCTAGATGTAGAATGCTAATGTTAGCTAGCTAATGTCGCCCATGGATGGAAGTTAGGCTAGTGAGCAATAATTTTAGCCAGGTAGCCTAGGACAACAAAAACTAAAATTGTGTACTGTATGTTTCGTCAACATGAAAGAGAGGAGGATGGCATTGGTGTTTCTCTACAATTAGAGTGAGTCAACATGTTTTCTACTTGCACCGGCTCACTGCTACACTGAACACACACACACTGATACACTGATACACACACACTGATACACACATACACACACACTGATACACACATACACACACACTGATACACACATACACACACTGATACACACACATACACACACACTGATACACACATACACACACACAGAAATCAGAAGCGTGGACAGCCACATCATATTTAGCTTACGTTGACTGGATTAAATCGTTTTCTGGTATATTTTAGTTGTCACTGTATTAGACTAAGCAGAGGTGATTTGATGGTGTTGAAATGGTGCTGGAATAGTGGAGGCAGCTCCTGTTTTCTTTGTGACTTGCTGTAACTCTCTGTGGTTCTAAATCAATAATTGTTTAGTGGTCTGAAAATGTCAGAAACATGACCTTGCTTGACCGTGCTGTAGGTCGTGTAACTGTCTGTTTCATGCAATATGTTTTGTGAACTTCATCTGGACAGAGGTTGCTCTCCGGCTTTGTGATAAAACGAAGGTGTGGTTGAATTTATTTTGCCACTGTGTCTTCTCATTGTCTCTGCCTTTAGGCCTATATATCACGGTGTCAAGGCATATTAAGTAACAGCTTATAGAGCAAACAACACAATTATCACAACACATAGGTTGTAATACAAACAGGCTTCCCCAGTGATTTTACCCATGCACCCCTATTGGTCCAGGGTTGAATCCAATTTCCTCTTTCTCTGGTGTGTTGACTAGCTATCCGTATCCCTGTAAACCTGTTCTCTTTCCTCCTCTTCCTCATTCTCCTCTTCCTCCTCTCTTCCTCCTCCCCTTTCCTCTACTTTCCCCTCTCCTCTTCCTCCTCCTCTTCCTCCGTATCTTCCTCCTCTTCTCTCCTGCTCCTCCTCTCCTCTCCTCCTCCTCTCCTCCTCTCCTCCTCCTCTTCTCTCCTGTTCCTCTCCTCCTCTCCTCCTCCTCCTCTCCTGTTCCTCTCCTCCTCTCCTCTCTCCTCTCCTCTTCTCTCCTCCTCTCCTCTCCCCTCATCTCTTCCCTTTCTCCTCCCTCTCTCCCCCTGGAAGTCAGTCATCAGTGTGTTGCTCCTGTCCTTGTCAGTGTAATGGGCCAACCAGTCTCACTGCTATACTGAACACACACACTGACACACACACACACACACACACACACACACACACACACACACGCACGCACGCACGCACGCACGCACGCACACACGCACACACACACACACACTGACGCGCACATGCACTGGATTACTGCAACTCGCTGTTGGCTGGGCTCCCTGCCTGTGCCATTAAACCCCTACAACTCATCCAGAACGCCGCAGCCCGTCTGGTGTTCAACCTTCCCAAGTTCTCTCACGTCACCCCGCTCCTCCGCTCTCTCCACTGGCTTCCAGTTGAAGCTCGCATCCGCTACAAGACCATGGTGCTTGCCTACGGAGCTGTGAGGGGAACGGCACCTCAGTACCTTCAGGCTCTGATCAGGCCCTACACCCAAACAAGGGCACTGCGTTCATCCACCTCTGGCCGGCTCGCCTCCCTACCACTGAGGAAGTACAGTTCCCGCTCAGCCCAGTCAAAACTGTTCGCTGCTCTGGCACCCCAATGGTGGAACAAACTCCCTCACGACGCCAGGACAGCGGAGTCAATCACCACCTTCCGGAGACACCTGAAACCCCACCTCTTCAAGGAATACCTAGGATAGGATAAAGCAATCCTTCTGCCCCCCCCCCCCCCCCCCCTTAAAAGATTTAGATGCACTATTGTAAAGTGGCTGTTCCACTGGATGTCATAAGGTGAATGCACCAATTTGTAAGTCGCTCTGGATAAGAGCGTCTGCTAAATGACTTAAATGTAATGTAAATGTAATGCACACACACACAGAAACACTCGAAACTCTACAACACACGCTGCTACACAGGGCACACACACTGACAGCCAGGGAGAGGATACATAGATGGAGGGGGAGGAAGGGAGGGATGATACAGAGACAGGGAGATGAGAATGTGATAGAGAGACAGGTGGTGAAAGAGAGAAGCAGAGAGATAGAAGGGGAGGGAGGCCAAAGCAGAGAAATAGAGAGAGCAGGAGAGACAAGTATCCTTTCATTCTCTCTCCATCCCTCCCTCCATCCATTCCCGGCAGATGACTCACTGCCTGTCTGTAGTGAGGAGGTAATCTGGGACTGGAGCTAGGGCTTTGACTGGGGCCTGTGGGAGGCTGGGTCTGGAGACTGGGGCCTGGGAGGCTGGGTCTGGAGACTGGGGGCTGGAGGCTGGGGGATAGATGCTGGGTCTGGGGGCTGGTGGCTGGAGACTAGAGGCTGGGGACTGGAGGCTGGGGACTAGAAGCTGGGGGCTGGGGCCTAGAGGATGGGTCTGGGGGCTAGAATCTGGGTGTTGGGTCTGGGAGCTGGAAGCTGGGGCTGGAAGCTGGGTCTGGGGGCTAGAGGCTGGGTCTGAGTCTGGAGGTTGGAGGCTGGAGGATGGGGGTTGGAGGCTGGGGCTGGCTCTTGGGCTAGAGGAGATGGGGTAGTTGGGAGATGTTGTTGAAAAGGCCCAGGAAAGTCTTATTAGGTAGTGTTGTAGTGCTGTGGAGATACACTACCTAGGGCAGTGGTGTTGTGGCTCAATGTTGACTGGGTTTATATGTAGTGTGCTGTTGGTTAGTGGAGACTCAGACCATGATGGGCTAGCAGAGCAGAAGAAGTAAGGCGTTGGCCACATCCAGCCATGTTTTCCCCCTCAGTTCACCCCAATGCACACAGCAGGATCATCCGGCAAGGCCCGGCCCGGCCCAACAGACCACATTAACCCTCTCAGCAGCATGATTCCCTGCCCGCCCGGCCCAGCGCTCCTCTCCACCCACTGCAAGTAGGAGGGAGGAAGGGGTTACCATGGCAGCGGCATGCCCCAGGTGTGGCCCTGCTGAGTGGGCTAGGAAAGGGAGGTGGGAGCCAGTGGGTTGGTGGTAACGTTAGGTGCTGGTTAATGATGGTAGCTGCCCTCTCCTAATCAGCTAGACGTGGCCTCCCAAAACCCCCATTCTCTTCCCTGGCCTTACCCCAGTCTCATCAAGCAGCCCCCAACCCCCATACAACAATCCTGGCCTTGCCCCAGCCAGCCCCCCCCCAGGGCCAGTGGAAGGATGGAAGGAGGGTCCCCACACAAAGGGCCCCCACTGTGGGGTCTGTGGGGTAGGTGGAGGCTGCAGGGTGGAGGCTGATTCCACCTGACAGGACTGGCTTTGTGATGAGTTTATTTAAATGCAATAGAAGGTCCTGTTCTGTGAGACACACACGGACACACATTCAAAGTCCCTTCATAGAAGCTGCTCCTCTGTAGGTATAGTTCTGTGGGCCTAATTCAGATATAATACATGTTATAACAAGATGCCGAGCGCTTCAAGCCTCCTCCACCCTCTCTCGCTCCCCACTCGCATCTCGGCGCCCTATGTCTGTCCCATACATGTAAACAACTATAGCCCGCTGCATAGCAAGCTGCTCTATATGCACTGATTGGTGAAGTCATTTAATGTCGAGCTAAATGTTTAAAAAAAAAGTTTTACAAGGGAACAGAAAGGAACGATATAAACTGGTAGTTTTTTGGGGTTTGAACTTTATTTTGCTGTTCGGAACAGTGATACTCAACAAAATAAATGATGGTTCTGTTCAGAACAAAACCATTGTAAAATCATTTTTGGTTTCAACCCCTGGTACGGACATACACACATGGACACAAAGAAACTCACTTATGTATGAACACACACACACACACACACACACACACACACACACACACACACACACACACACACACACACACACACACACACACACACACACACACACACACACACACACACACACACACACACACACACACATTCTCTGAGTTCTAATAGATTAAAAGGTTCATATTCAATTTTCATATGCCTCCTACCTATACAAATGACTCATACAAAAGAACTCTGCAAGACTGGCCACCTCCTCTAATTACCTGGCTCCATCAGAACCTTTTTTTAAGAAACTCAATATCTTATCTATTTATGACATCACTGGACGCCAATTTTGCACTTTCATCTACAAATACTCATACTTCCCAGACAGTTTACCTAAACCCTTTAATGGATTCTTCCAGGTTCATTCTGAAATCCATCTATATAACACAAGACACTGTGATAACATTCACTCTCCCCTGCCGCTGAAAAACATCCCCATAGCACGATGCTGCAACCACCATGCTTTACCGTAGGGATGGTGCCAGGTTTCCTCCAGACGTGACGCCTGTCATTCAGGCCAAAGACTTCAATCTTGTTTTCATCAGACCAGAGAATCTTGTTTCTCATGGTCTGAGAGTCCTTCAGGTGCCTTTTGGCAAACTCCAAGCGGGCTGTCAGGTGCCTTTTACGGAAGAGGGGGTCTGGCCACGCTACCATAAAGGCCTGATTTGGTAGAGTGCTGCAGAGATGGTTGTCTTTCAGGAAGGTTCTCCCATCTCCACAGAGACTCTTGTCAGAGTGACAATCGGGTTCTTGGTCACCTCCCTGACCAAGGCCCTTCTCCCCCGATTGCTCAGTTTGGTCGGGCGGTCAGCTCTAGGAAGAGTCTTGGTGGTTTCAAACGTCTTCCATTTATGAATGATGGAGGCCACTGTGTTCTTGGGGACCTTCAATGCTGCAGAAATGTTTTGGTACCCTTCCCCAGATCTGTGCCTCGACACAATCCTGTCTCGGAGCTCTAAGGACAATTCCTTCAACCTCATGGCTTGGTTTTTGCTGTGACATGCACTGTGGGACCTTATATACTGTAGACAGGTGTGTGCCTGTCCAATCAATTGAATTTACCACAGCTGGACTCCAATCAAGATGTAGAAACATCTCAAGGATGATCAATGGAAACAGGATGCACCTGAGCTCAATTTCTCAGAGCAAAGGGTCTGAATACTTATGGTGAATCACTAAAACAATACAGAAATACACGATGGAAAAAGAAGGAACAGCACTTCAGAAATCAGCTCAATGTAATTGAAGAATCCATAGCATATAACCACTTCTGGGAAAATTGGAAAACACTAAACAAACAACACCACAAAGAATTATCTTTCCAAAATGGAGATGTATTGGTTAACCACTTCTCCAATCTTTTTGGCTCTATAACAAAGAACAAACAGCAAAAACATATACATGATCAAATAGAAATCTTAGAATCAACTATTAAAGACTACCAGTGTTATGCTGGTGAATGAGGACCCAAAAGCGACTTAACAGAAACAGAGTCTTTATTCCAGTCTTAAACAAAAAACGATACTCCTGGATATATCTTAGGTAAATACAAAACAGGAAAACTGAAATCCTCTCGTCAGTAGAGAGGAACGACTGGAGACGCGACCACAGACTGCAGGTCGCTTCGGGAAGGCACAGGCCGTAGCTGACATAGACACCTGCTCACACGCAGCATCTGAAGAAGGCAAAAACACGACAGGGCGGAACAAGGACACAGAACAGCAAACATCAAACAAGGATCCGACAAGGACAGAAGCGGAAAACAGAGGGAGAAATAGGGACTCTAATCAGAGGGCAAAATAGGGGACAGGTGTGAAAGAGTAAATGAGGTAGTTAGGAGAATGAGGAACAGCTGGGAGCAGGAACGGAACTATAGAGAGAGAGAGCGAGAGAGGGAGAGAGGGAGGGGGAGAGAGAGGGAAAGAACCAAATAAGACCAGCAGAGGGAAACGAATAGAAGGGAAGCACAGGGACAAGACATGATAATCAATGACAAAACATGACAGTACCCCCCCCACTCACCGAGCGCCTCCTGGCGCACTCGAGGAGGAACCCTGGCGGCAACGGAGGAAATCATCAATCAACGAACGGTCCAGCACGTCCCGAGATGGAACCCAACTCCTCTCCTCAGGACCGTAACCCTCCCAATCCACTAAGTACTGGTGACCACGTCCCCGAGAACGCATGTCCATGATCTTCCGTACCCTGTAAATAGGTGCGCCCTCGACAAGGACGGGGGGGGGGGAGGGAAGACGAACGGGGGCGCGAAGAAAAGGCTTGACACAGGAGACATGGAAGACAGGGTGAACGCGACGAAGATGTCGCGGAAGAAGCAGTCGCACAGCGACAGGATTGACGACCTGAGAGACACGGAACGGACCAATGAACCGCGGAGTCAACTTGCGAGAAGCTGTCGTAAGGGGAAGGTTACGAGTGGAAAGCCACACTCTCTGACCGCGACAATACCTAGGACTCTTAATCCTACGTTTATTGGCAGCTCTCACAGTCTGCGCCCTGTAACGGCAAAGTGCAGACCTGACCCTCCTCCAGGTGCGCTCACAACGTTGGACAAAAACCTGAGCGGAGGGAACGCTGGACTCGGCGAGCTGGGATGAGAACAGAGGAGGCTGGTACCCAAGACTACTCTGAAACGGAGATAGCCCGGTAGCAGACGAAGGAAGCGAGTTGTGAGCGTATTCTGCCCAGGGGAGCTGTTCTGCCCAAGACGCAGGGTTACGAAAAGAAAGGCTGCGTAATATGCGACCAATCGTCTGATTGGCCCTTTCTGCTTGACCGTTAGACTGGGGATGAAACCCGGAAGAGAGACTGACGGGAGCACCAATCAAACGACAGAACTCCCTCCAAAACTGTGACGTGAATTGCGGACCTCTGTCTGAAACGGCGTCTAACGGGAGGCCATGAATTCTAAACACATTCTCAATGATGATTTGTGCCGTCTCCTTAGCGGAAGGAAGCTTAGCGAGGGGAATGAAATGTGCCGCCTTAGAGAACCTATCGACAACCGTAAGAATCACAGTCTTCCCCGCAGACGAAGGCAGACCGGTAATAAAGTCTAAGGCGATGTGAGACCATGGTCGAGAAGGAATGGGAAGCGGTCTGAGACGACCGGCAGGAGGAGAGTTACCTGACTTAGTCTGCGCGCAGTCCGAACAAGCAGCCACGAAACGGCGCGTGTCACGCTCCTGAGTAGGCCACCAAAACCGCTGGCGAATAGAAGCAAGCGTACCCCGAACGCCGGGGTGGCCAGCTAACTTGGCAGAGTGAGCCCACTGAAGAACAGCCAGACGAGTAGAGACAGGAACGAACAGAAGGTTACTAGGACAAGCGCGCGGCGACGCAGTGTGAGTGAGCGCTTGCTTTACCTGTCTCTCAATTCCCCAGACAGTCAACCCGACAACACGCCCCTCAGGGAGAATCCCCTCGGGGTCGGTAGAAGCCACAGAAGAACCAAAGAGACGGGATAAGGCATCAGGCTTGGTGTTCTTATTTCCCGGGCGATAAGAAATCACGAACTCGAAACGAGCGAAAAACAACGCCCAACGAGCTTGACGTGCATTAAGTCGTTTGGCAGAACGGATGTACTCAAGGTTCTTATGGTCAGTCCAAACGACAAAAGGGACGGTCGCCCCCTCCAACCACTGTCGCCATTCGCCTAGGGCTAAGCGGATGGCGAGCAGTTCTCGGTTACCCACATCATAGTTGCGTTCCGATGACGACAGGCGATGAGAAAAATAAGCGCAAGGATGGACCTTATCGTCAGAATGGAAGCGCTGGGACAGAATGGCTCCCACGCCCACCTCTGAAGCGTCAACCTCGACAATAAATTGTTTAGTGACGTCAGGAGTAACAAGGATAGGAGCGGATGTAAAACGCTTCTTGAGGAGATCAAAAGCTCCCTGGGCGGAACCGGACCACTTAAAGCACGTCTTGACAGAAGTCAGAGCTGTGAGAGGAGCAGCCACTTGACCGAAATTACGAATGAAACGCCGATAGAAATTAGCGAAACCGAGAAAGCGCTGCAACTCGACACGTGACTTAGGAACGGGCCAATCGCTGACAGCCTGGACCTTAGCGGGATCCATCTGAATGCCTTCAGCGGAAATAACAGAACCGAGAAAAGTGACAGAGGAGACATGAAAGACGCACTTCTCAGCCTTCACGTAGAGACAATTCTCTAAAAGGAGCTGGAGTACACGTCGAACGTGCTGAACATGAATCTCGAGTGACGGTGAAAAAATCAGGATATCGTCAAGGTAAACGAAAACAAAGATGTTCAGCATGTCTCTCAGTACATCATTAACTAATGCCTGAAAGACAGCTGGAGCATTAGCGAGACCGAACGGCAGAACACGGTATTCAAAATGACCTAACGGAGTGTTAAACACCGTTTTCCACTCGTCCCCCTCTCTGATGCGCACGAGATGGTAAGCGTTACGAAGGTCCAACTTAGTAAAGAACCTGGCTCCCTGCAGAATCTCGAAGGCTGACGACATAAGGGGAAGCGGATAACGATTCTTAACCGTTATGTCATTCAGCCCTCGATAATCCACGCAGGGGCGCAGAGTACCGTCCTTCTTCTTAACAAAAAAAACCCCCGCTCCGGCGGGAGAGGAAGAAGGCACCACGGTACCGGCGTCGAGAGAAACAGACAGATAATCCTCGAGAGCCTTACGTTCGGGAGCCGACAGAGAGTATAGTCTACCCCGAGGGGGAGTGGTACCCGGAAGGAGATCAATACAACAATCATACGACCAGTGAGGAGGAAGGGAGTTGGCTCTGGACCGACTGAAGACCGTGCGCAGATCATGATATTCCTCCGGCACTCCTGTCAAATCACCAGGTTCCTCCTGAGAAGAGGGGACAGAAGAAACAGGAGGGATAGCAGACATTAAACACTTCACATGACAAGAAACGTTCCAGGATAGGATAGAATTACTAGACCAATTAATAGAAGGATTATGACATACTAGCCAGGGATGACCCAAAACAACAGGTGTAAAAGGTGAACGAAAAATCAAAAAGGAAATGGTCTCACTGTGGTTACCAGATACAGTGAGGGTTAAAGGTAGTGTCTCACATCTGATACTGGGGAGAAGACTACCATCTAAGGCGAACATGGGCGTGGGCTTCCCTAACTGTCTGAGAGGAATGTCATGCTTCCGAGCCCATGCTTCGTCCATAAAACAACCCTCAGCCCCAGAGTCTATCAAGGCACTGCAGGAAGCAGCCGAACCAGACCAGCGTAGATGGACCAACAAGGTAGTACAGGATCTTGATGGAGAGACCTGAGTAGTAGCGCTCACCAGTAGCCCTCCGCTTACTGATGAGCTCTGGCTTTTACTGGACATGAAATAACAAAATGTCCAGCAGAACCGCAATAGAGGCAAAGGCGGTTGGTGATTCTCCGTTCCAACTCCTTAGTCGAGATGCGAATACCTCCCAGCTGCATGGGCTCAGTCTCTGAGCCGGTGGAAGGAGATGGTTGAGATGCGGAGAGTGGGAACACCGTTAACGCGAGCTCTCCTCCACGAGCTCGGTGACGAAGATCTACCCGTCGTTCTATGCGGATGGCGAGTGCAATCAAAGAGTCCACGCTGGAAGGAACCTCCCGGGAGAGAATCTCATCTTTAACCTCAGCGTGGAGTCCCTCCAGAAAACGAGCGAGCAACGCCGGCTCGTTCCAGTCACTGGAGGCAGCAAGAGTGCGAAACTCTATAGAGTAATCCGTTATGGATCGATCACCTTGACATAGGGAAGCCAGGGCCCTGGAAGCCTCCTTCCCAAAAACCGAACGATCAAAAACCCGTATCATCTCCTCTTTAAAGTTCTGATAATCGTTAGTACACTCAGCCCTTGCCTCCCAGATAGCTGTGCCCCACTCCCGAGCCCGACCAGTAAGGAGTGATATGACGTAGGCGATCCGAGCTCTCTCTCTTGAGTATGTGTTGGGCTGGAGAGAAAACACAATATCACACTGGGTGAGAAAGGAGCGGCACTCAGTGGGTTGCCCAGAGTAACATGGTGGGTTATTAACCCTAGGTTCCGGAGACTCGGAAGACCAGGAAGTAGCAGGTGGCACGAGACGAAGACTCTGAAACTGTCCTGAGAGGTTGGAGACCTGAGCGGCCAGGGTCTCAACGGCATGACGAGCAGCAGACAATTCCTGCTCGTGTCTGCCGAGCATTGCTCCCTGGATCTCGATGGCAGTGTTGCGAGAATCCGTAGTCGCTGGGTCCATTACTGGTCGGATCCTTCTGTTATGCTGGTGAATGAGGACCCAAAAGCGACTTAACAGAAACAGAGTCTTTATTCCAGTCTTAAACAAAAAACGATACTCCTGGATATATCTTAGGTAAATACAAAACAGGAAAACTGAAATCCTCTCGTCAGTAGAGAGGAACGACTGGAGACGCGACCACAGACTGCAGGTCGCTTCGGGAAGGCACAGGCCGTAGCTGACATAGACACCTGCTCACACGCAGCATCTGAAGAAGGCAAAAACACGACAGGGCGGAACAAGGACACAGAACAGCAAACATCAAACAAGGATCCGACAAGGACAGAAGCGGAAAACAGAGGGAGAAATAGGGACTCTAATCAGAGGGCAAAATAGGGGACAGGTGTGAAAGAGTAAATGAGGTAGTTAGGAGAATGAGGAACAGCTGGGAGCAGGAACGGAACGATAGAGAGAGACAGCGAGAGAGGGAGAGAGGGAGGGGGAGAGAGACGGATAGAAAGAGGGAAAGAACCAAATAAGACCAGCAGAGGGAAACGAATAGAAGGGAAGCACAGAGACATGATAATCAATGACAAAACATGACAACCAGAACCCACTGGATTCTCCGATTACCTTGAATGAGCTACAGGACAAAATAAAAATCCTCCAACCCAAAAAGGCCTGTGGTGATGATGGTATCCTCAATGAAATTATCAAATATACAGACAAAAATTCCAATTGGCTATACTAAAACTCTTTAACATCATCCTTAGCTATGGCATCTTCCCTAATATTTGGAACCAAGTATTGGCTAAGATCACCCCAATCCACAAAAGTGGAGACAAATTTGTCCCCAATAACTACCGTGGGATATGCGTCAACAGCAACCTTAGGAAAATCCTCTGCATTTTCATTAACAGCAGACTCTTACGTTTCCTCAGTGAAATTACCATACAACAGACCACATATTCACCCTGCACACCCTAATTGGCAACCAAACAAACCAAAACAAAGGCAAAGTTTTCTCATGCTTTGTTGATTTCAAAAAAGCCTTCGACTCAATTTGGCATGAGGGTTTGCTATACAAATTGATTGAAAGTGGGGTTGGGGGGAAAAACGTACGACATTATAAAATCCATGTACACAAAAAACAGGTGTGCGGTTTCTTCCCACATGGCCTTGGGGTGACACAGGGATGCAGCTTGAGCCCCACCCTCTTCAAAATAGATATCAACGAATTGGCGAGGGCACTAGAACAGTCTGCAGCACACGGCCTCACCCTACTTGAATCTGAAGTTAAATGTCTACTGTTTGCTGATGATCTGGTGCTTCTCTCCCCAATCAAGGAGGGCCTATAGCAGCACCTAGATCTTCTGCACAGGTTCTGTCAGACCTGGGCCCTGACGGTAAATCTCGGTAAGACAAAAATAATGGTGTTCCAAAAAAAGTCCAGTCGCCAGGACCACAAATACAAATTCCATCTAGACACCGTTGCCCTAGAGCACACAAAAAACTATACATACCTTGGCCTAAACATCAGCGCCACAGGTAACTTCCGCAAAGCTGTGAACGATCTGAGAGACAAGGCAAGAAGGGCATTCTATGCCATCAAATGGAACATAAAAATCAACCTACCAATTAGGAGCTGGCAAAAAATACTTGAATCAGTTATAGAACCCATTGCCCTTTATGGTTGTGAGGTCTGGGGTCCGCTCACCAACCAAGAATTCACAAAATGTGACAAACACCAAATTGAGACTCTGCATGCAGAGTTCTGCAAAATTATCTTCCGTGTACAACGTAGAACACCAAATAATGCATGCAGAGCAGAATTAGGCCGATACCCGCTAATTATCAAAATCCAGAAAAGAGACGTTAAATTCCACAACCACCTAAAAGGAAGCGATTCCCAAATTTTCCATAACAAAGACATTACCTTTTTATTTATTTATTTTACCAGGTAAGTTGACTGAGAACACGTTCTCATTTGCAGCAACGACCTGTGGAATAGTTACAGGGGAGAGGAGGGGGATGAATGAGCCAATTGTAAACTGGGGATTATTAGGTGACCATGATGGTTTGAGGGCCAGATTAGGAATTTAGCCAGGACACCGGGGTTAACACCCCTACTCTTACGATAAGTGCCATGGGATCTTTAATGACCCCAGAGAGTCAGGACACCCGTTTTAATATCCCATCCGAAAGACGGCACCCTACACAGGGCAGTGTCCCCACTCACTGGGCATTGGGATATTTTTTAGACCAGAGGAAAGAGTGCCTCCTACTGGCCCTCCAACACCACTTTCAGCAGCATCTGGTCTCCCATCCAGGAACTGACCAGGACCAACCCTGCTTAGCTTCAGAAGCAAGCCAGCAGTGGTATGCAGGGTGGTATGCTACTACCTACAGAGAGATGAACCTGGAGACGAGTCCCCTTGGCAAGCTGGTCCTGTGGCTCTGTTCACAAACACAAACACACCCCACAGAGCCCCAGGACAGCAGCACAATTAGACCCATCCAAATCATGAGAAAACAAAAATATAATTACTTGACACATTGGAAAGAATTAACAAAACAACAGAGCATACTAGTATGTTATTTGGCCCTAAACAGAGAGTATACAGTGGCAGAATACCTGACCACTGTGACTGACCCAAACTTAAGGAAAGCTTTGACTATGTACAGACTCAGTGAGCATAGCCTTGCTATTGAGAAAGGCCCCCATAGGCAGACCTGGTTCTCAAGAGAAGACAGGCTATGTGCACACTGCCCAGAAAATGAGGTGGAAACTTAGCTGCACTTCCTAACCTCCTTCCCAATGTATGACCTTATTAGAGACACATATTTCCCTCAGATTACACAGATTCACTAAGAATTTGAAAACAAACCCGAATTTGATAAACTCCCATATCTACTGGGTGAAATTCCACAGTGTCCCATCACAGCAGCAATATTTGTGACCTGTTGCCACAAGAAAAGGTCAACCAGTGAATCAAAAACACCATTGTAAATACAACCCATATTCATGCTTATTTACTTTCCCTTTTGTACTTTAACCATTTGCACATTGTTACAACACTGTATATATACATAATATGACATTTCTTTATTCTTTTGGAACTTCTGTGAGTGTAATGTTTACTGTTCATTTTTATTGTTTATTTCACTCTTGTTTATAATCTACTTCACTTGCTTAGGCAATATACACATATGTTTCCCATGCCAATAAAGCCCTTTGAATTCAATTTAATTGAGAGAGACCTCTGGCCCACTGGAGAGAAGGAGGGACGGATGAGAAGAGGGGAGGGTGCCCCAATCTCAGGCTGCTGCCACGGCAACGGGGGCTGGGGTAGGGGCAGGCCCAAGCTGAAAGGCTCTACATTCTATCATGGGCTTCCATCTAAGAGCTGTTTCACTGCATTCCTTATTCTTTTATTTTCATTGTACCATTTCAATCCACCAGGGAGGGGTTGAATTTAGAAGGTTTTTCTTTAGGTAGTAGGTAGTAGATTGTATATGGTAGATTGTATATGGTAGATTGTATATGGTAGATTGTATATGGTAGATTGTATATGGTAGATTGTACATGGTAGATTGTATATGGTAGATTGTATATGGTAGATTGTATGTGGTAGATTGTACATGGTAGATTGTACATGGTAGATTGTACATGGTAGATTGTACATGGTAGATTGTATATGATAGATTGTATAAGGTAGATTGTATATGGTAGATTAAATATGGTAGATTGTATATGGTAGATTGTATATGATAGATTGTATTTGGTAGATTGTATATGGTAGATTGTATATGATAGATTGTACATGATAGATTGTACATGATAGATTGTACATGATAGATTGTATATGGTAGATTGTATATGGTAGATTGTATATGGTAGATTGTACATGGTAGATTGTACATGGTAGATTGTATGCATGTTGGATCTGGTGTAAATATCAGTGGTTTTCACCTCTGATTTGGTGATCCGGTGGAGGGGGTGGGAGTGGAAATGGGAGGGTAGTGGGTGTCTATGTAATGAGGTGTAATGAGGTGATGGATCATCCTACTGTATGTTATGATTCATGACAGTCTGACAGGGTCTGAGAGGGTGAAGGCACACAGTCGAACCCTAGACAACCCCCCACTCCCATCCATCCCTAGACAACCCCCCACTCCCCCCACTCCCATCCATCCCTAGACAACCCCCCACTCTCATCTATCCCCAGACAACCCCCCACTCTCATCCATCCCTAGACAACCCCCCCACTCTCATCTATCCCTAGACAACCCCCCCACTCTCATCTATCCTTAGACAACCCCCCACTCTCATCCATCCCCAGACAACCCCCCCACTCCCATCCATCCCCAGACAACCCCCCACTCTCATCCATCCCTAGACAACCCCCCACTCCCATCCATCCCTAGACAACCCCCCACTCCCATCCATCCCTAGACAACCCCCCACTCCCATCCATCCCTAGACAACCCCCCACTCTCATCTATCCCCAGACAACCCCCCACTCTCATCCATCCCTAGACAACCCCCCACTCTCATCTATCCCCAGACAACCCCCCACTCTCATCCATCCCTAGACAACCCCCCTCTCATCCATCCCTAGACAACCCCCCACTCTCATCCATCCCTAGACAACCCCCCACTCCCATCCATCCCTAGACAACCCCCCACTCTCATCCATCCCTAAACAACCCCCCACTCTCATCTATCCCTAGACAACCCCCCACTCTCATCTATCCCTAGACAACCCCCCACTCTCATCCATCCCTAAACAACCCCCCACTCTCATCCATCCCTAGACAACCCCCCACTCTCATCCATCCCTAGACAACCCCCCACTCCCATCCATCCCTAGACAACCCCCCACTCTCATCCATCCCTAGACAACCCCCCACTCTCATCCATCCCTAGACAACCCCCCACTCTCATCCATCCCTAGACAACCCCCCACTCCCATCCATCCCTAGACAACCCCCCACTCTCATCTATCCCCAGTCAACCCCCCACTCTCATCCATCCCTAGACAACCCCCCACTCTCATCTATCCCCAGACAACCCCCCACTCTCATCCATCCCTAGACAACCCCCCCACTCCCATCCCTAGACAACCCCCCCACTCCCATCTATCCCCAGACAACCCCCCACTCCCATCCATCCCTAGACAACCCCCCACTCCCACCCATCCCTAGACAACCCCCCACTCTCATCTATCCCCAGACAACCCCCCACTCTCATCCATCCCTAGACAACCCCCCACTCTCATCTATCCCCAGACAACCCCCCACTCTCATCCATCCCTAGACAACCCCCCTCTCATCCATCCCTAGACAACCCCCCACTCCCATCCATCCCTAGACAACCCCCCCACTCCCATCCATCCCTAGACAACCCCCCACTCTCATCCATCCCTAGACAACCCCCCACTCTCATCTATCCCCAGACAACCCCCCACTCTCATCCATCCCTAGACAACCCCCCACTCTCATCTATCCCCAGACAACCCCCCACTCTCATCTATCCCCAGTCAACCCCCCACTCTCATCCATCCCTAGACAACCCCCCACTCTCATCTATCCCCAGACAACCCCCCACTCTCATCCATCCCTAGACAACCCCCCCACTCCCATCCCTAGACAACCCCCCCACTCCCATCTATCCCCAGACAACCCCCCACTCTCATCCATCCCTAGACAACCCCCCACTCTCATCCATCCCTAGACAACCCCCCACTCTCATCCATCCCTAGACAACCCCCCACTCTCATCCATCCCTAGACAACCCCCCACTCTCATCTATCCCCAGTCAACCCCCCACTCTCATCCATCCCTAGACAACCCCCCACTCTCATCTATCCCCAGTCAACCCCCCACTCTCATCCATCCCTAGACAACCCCCCACTCTCATCTATCCCCAGACAACCCCCCACTCTCATCCATCCCTAGACAACCCCCCCACTCCCATCTATCCCCAGACAACCCCCCACTCTCATCCATCCCTAGACAACCCCCCACTCTCATCCATCCCTAGACAACCCCCCACTCTCATCCATCCCTAGACAACCCCCCACTCTCATCCATCCCTAGACAACCCCCCACTCTCATCCATCCCTAGACAACCCCCCACTCTCATCTATCCCCAGACAACCCCCCACTCTCATCCATCCCTAGACAACCCCCCACTCTCATCCATCCACAGACAACCCCCCACTCTCATTCATCCCTAGACAACCCCCCACTCTCATCCATCCCTAGACAACCCCCACTCTCATCCATCCCTAGACAACCCCCCACTCCCATCCCTAGACAACCCCCCACTCCCATCCCCAGACAACCCCCCACTCCCATCTATCCCTAGACAACCCCCCACTCCCATCCATCCCTAGACAACCCCCCACTCTCATCCATCCCTAGACAACCCCCCCACTCTCATCCATCCCCAGACAACCCCCCACTCTCATCCATCCCTAGACAACCCCCCACTCCCATCCCTAGACAACCCCCCACTCCCATCCCCAGACAACCCCCCACTCTCATCCATCCCTAGACAACCCCCCACTCCCATCCCTAGGCAACCCCCCACTCCCATCCCTAGACAACCCCCCACTCTCATCCATCCCTAGACAACCCCCCACTCTCATCCATCCCCAGACAACCCCCCACTCTCATCCATCCCTAGACAACCCCCCACTCCCATCCCTAGACAACCCCCTACTCTCATCCATCCCTAGACAACCCCCCACTCTCATCCATCCCTAGACAACCCCCCACTCTCATCTATCCCCAGACAACCCCCCACTCTCATCTATCCCTAGACAACCCCCCACTCTCATCCATCCCCAGACAACCGCCCACTCCCATCCCTAGACAACCCCCCACTCTCATCCATCCCTAGACAACCCCCCACTCTCATCCATCCCTAGACAACCCCCCACTCTCATCTATCCCTAGACAACCCCCCACTCTTATCTATCCCTATACAACCCCCCACTCTCATCCATCCCTAGACAACCCCCCACTCTCATCTATCCCTAGACAACCCCCCACTCTCATCCATCCCCAGACAACCCCCCACTCTCATCCATCCCTAGACAACCCCCCACTCCCATCCATCCCTAGACAACCCCCCACTCCCATCCATCCCTAGACAACCCCCCACTCCCATCCCTAGACAACCCCCCACTCCCATCCCTAGACAACCCCCCACTCCCATCCCTAGACAACCCCCCACTCCCATCCCTAGACAACCCCCCACTCCCCCCACTACCTGACACATCTGTGTCTACAGTCCTCAAACAACATTAAAATAAATATGAAGTTGGTATGCACTTTAGTCTGTTCTTTAGCTCTGATGTCTTGTATTAGTACCAGTGTGTATGGTTAGTGTTACAGTAAATGTGTGTGTGTTTGTGTGTGTGTGTGTGTGTGTGTGTGTGTGTGTGTGTGTGTGTGTGTGTGTGTGTGTGTGTGTGTGTGTGTGTGTGTGCACACTGTAGGCCAGTTTAGTGTGCGGTCCTGTATTAGAGGTCTATTACAGTAAGAGAAGCCAGCCAAGGCTAATGGCTCTCTGGCTCAATATTTAGATAAATTAGCTGCTGTGTCTAATATCTAATATACATGAGACAGTGCATGCCACGGTGGCTGGGGAGGACGGTGTGTGTGTGTGACTCCCTGAATGCTGCACTGTACATCGCCCGGCACCTGGCCAGTTCACAAACAATGAGATGTTTACATAGCAACCAAGGCAACAGTACAGTGGGGTTATATGAATGGAATAGTCTTTCACTCTTCATTGTACTTCCTTGATTACTCCCCCATGTCCTCTCTCTCTCTCTCTCTCTCTCTCTCTCGCTCTCTCCCTTCCCCTCTCTCCCCTTCTCAATTAAATTCAATTCAAAGGGCTTTATTGGCATGGAAACATATGTGTACATTGCCAAAGCAAGTGAAATAGATAATAAACACAAGTGAAATAAACAATCAAAATGAACAGTAAACATTACACTCACAAAAGTTTCAAAGGAATAGAGATATTTCAAATGTCATATGGCTATGTACAGTGTTGTAACGATGTGCAAATAGTTAACGTTCTCTCCTTCCCTCCTTATTTCTGTCTGTGTTGTTGCATTAACAAACAGCCAGAGGTCTGTGCTCTCCAGGAGACGGGTGTGAGCCTGTAACTCCAACCCACCAGGGAGGCACTGTAACTGGGCCACACAACCTAGGGCTCAGCCAGAGGATGGATGGGTGTACCCATCCACTCTGTGGGAGAGATAGTTGAGAAAAAGTTGAAAACATTCACTTACTGTTTCTCTCTCAGACGTCTCTGCCTCTTTCTTTCTGTCTGTCTGTCTGTCTGTCTGTCTGTCTGTCTGCCTGTCTGTCTGCCTGTCTGTCTGCCTGTCTGTCTGTCTGTCTGTCTGCCTGTCTGTCTGTCTGTCTGTCTCTCACTTTCTCGGTCTCTAATTTCAATTGACTATTGCAGCTCTGTGGGTGTAACATTTATTGACAATTTTAATACCTTATGGAAACAATGCTTGTTTTATAAGGAGGATGGGATCCACCCCATATCATTTGGGTTCCTGCATCGTTTCACAGCATTATAAGGCTGCGTTGAGACAATGACTTATCAATGACCCAAGCCCAGTTCAGTTACTCCTTACCATTGTGTCGCTGAGTTGGCATAGTGCTTTAGCAAATGTACATTATCCTTGGGGCGTTGATAGACACAATGTCAGTAACCTAATTTATGTACCTCTAACTGACCTGAATGCCTCTGCTGATCCTACAGCTATTGTATGCAGTAATCATGTCCTATAAACCAGAGTTACAGTGCATTTGGAAAGTATTCAGACCCCTTGACTTTTTCCACATTTTGTTACGTCACAGCCTTATTCTAAAATTGATTAAATTGTTTTCCCGCCTCATCAATCTACACACAATCCACCATAATGAAAAAGCAAAAACTGTTTTTTAGATATGTTTGCAAATGTATTAAAAAAATTGAAATCCTGTGTGCAGTTTACCCTGAACTAACATAAATAACCTGAGCATGTCTACTTCTGCTAAGCTTCCTAGTAAAGCAATGAAAACAGTCAATCATCTCACAAAAGTGCTAAAAAATAGCCCACGTTAAAAACCTCTTAAGGATCCGACCCTTTGTTCAATTTTTTACCTAAAATGACATAGCCAAATCTAACTGCCTGTAGCTCAGGCCCTGAAGCAAGGATATGCATATTCTTGATACGATTTCAAAGTAAACACTTTGGAGTTTGTGGAAATGTGAAAGGAATGTAGGACAATATAACACATTAGATCTGGTAAAAGATAATACAAAGAAAAAAACAACATTTTTTTTTTTTTTTTGTACCATCATCTTTGAAATGCAAGAGAAAGGGCATAATTAATTAGTCTAGCCCAGGCATGATTTTGACTTTGGCCACTAGATGGCAGCACTATGTGCAAAGTTTTAGAGTGATCCAGTGAAATCCTACATATCTTTTCAAAATGTTGTATCAAGAATGCCCAAATGTGCCTAATTGGTTTATTAATACATTTTCAAGTTCATAATTGTGCACTCTCCTCAAACAATAGCATATATGACATTCATATTCTGACAATCTCTAAAATTCACTTAGATAATAGCTTTGATGATACAGTGGTAGCATTACATGGTTACATCTAAAAAATTAAAAAATTTAAAATAATTATAAAATAAAAATGGTTATAACATCTACAGAAAAGACAGAAATGCCAATGGTGGAGGTGTTGCTGTTTATATTCAGAACCATATTCCTGTAAAGCTTAGAGAGGATCTCATGTTAAATACTGTTGAAGTAATATGGCTACAGGTTCATCTGCCTCACCTAAAGCCCATTCTGGTGGGAAGCTGCTGTAGACCACCAAGTGCTAACAGTCAGTATCTGGATAACATGTGTGAAATGCTTGATGAAGTATGTGATATCAACAGAGAGGTATATTTTCTGGGTGATTTAAATATCGACTGGCTTTCATCAAGCTGCCCACTCAAGAAAAAGCTTCAATCTGTAACCAATTGCCTGCAACTTGGTTCAGGTAAGAAATCTTGGTGGGCCAAACAACCCCCAAAATGTTTTAGATGCATGCCAGCAAAGCCACTACAAAACACAACACTAAACAATACATTAATTGCACTATAACGATAAGAAACCGTGCCCATAAACTGTTAGGGCCTACATAAAGCTTGTCCCAACAGCAGTCCCAACACCTTTCTACTGCTACACCTGGCTATCAGTGGAGCCTTGTCTGGCAGCCAAACAATCCATTCAGCCTCATTCAGAACACAAGTATGTAATGTTGGTGAGGTTCTGTCAGAGGCCAAAGAAATATCCCGTGGAGTACCGCAGGGATCAATTTTAGGGCCTCTCTTATTTGTTATATACGTTAATGATATGCCAGATACAGTAAAGCGCAAACTCCTGCTTTATGCTGATGACTCAGCCAAACTGGTATCAGGGACTGATAGAGTTTACATAGAGGAGACCCTGAGTGGGGAATTGCATTTTGTTAGAGATTGGTTGTCTGACAACACATTGTCATCACATTTGGGAAAAACTGAATCGATTTTGTTTGGAACAAAACGTAGATTGCTTAGGGCTGACAAGATAACGGTAAACTGTGCAGGCAAGGAGATTTAATCTAAAACAAGTGTATCTGATATTGGTGTGTCAATAGATCAATCCCTTTCTGGAGACCTGATTGCTACTATAACTATTTCTAAAGCGGTAAACAAATTGACATTGTTATATCGTAACACTAGATATTTTAACATTGAGGTTAAGAATATGCTTGTCTCAACCTTGATTCAGTGTCATTTTGATAATGCCTGCTCTGCTTGATATAGTGGGCTATGAAAAAAGCTGAAATTTATACATTTTTTATTTAACTAGGCAAGTCAGTTAAGAACAAATTCTTACTTTCAATGACAGCCCAGGAACAGTGGGTTGACTGCCTTGTTCAGGGGGAGAATAGCAGATTTTTACCTTGTCAGCTTGGGGACAAGGAATAAGTTAGTCCTAAATATTTCTAAAACTAAAAGCATTGTATTTGGAGCAAAACACTCTCTAAACCTTAAACCTCAACTAAATCTTGTAATGAATAATGTGGGAATTGAGAAAGTTGAGGTGACTAAACTGCTTGGAGTTACCCTGGATTGTAAACTGTCATGGTCAAAACATATTGGTACAACAGTAGCTAAGAGGTGGAGAAGTATGTCTATGATAAGGCGCTGCTCTACCTTCTTGACAGCACTGTCAACAAGGCAGGTCCTACAGGCCCTAGTTTTTTTATTTTTTTTAATTTTTATTTCACCTTTATTTAACCAGGTAGGCTAGTTGAGAACAAGTTCTCATTTGCAACTGCGACCTGGCCAAGATAAAGCATAGCAGTGTGAACAGACAACAACACAGAGTTACACATGGAGTAAACAATAAACAGTCAATAACATAGTAGAAAAAAAAGAGAATCTATATACAATGTGTGCAAAAGGCATGAGGTAGGCAATAAATCGAATAATTACAATTTAGCAGATTAACACTGGAGTGATAAATCATCAGATGATCATGTGCAAGAAGAGATACTGGTGTGCAAAAGAGCAGAAAAGTAAATAAATAAAAGCAGTATGGGGGGTGAGGTAGGTAAATTGGGTGGGTAGTTTACAGATGGACTATGTACAGCTGCAGCGATCGGTTAGCTGCTCGGATAGCAGATTTTTAAAGTTGTTGAGGGAGATAAAAGTCTCCAACTTCAGAGATTTTTGCAATTCGTTCCAGTCGCAGGCAGCAGAGAACTGGAAGGAAAGGCGTCCAAATGAGGTTTTGGCTTTAGGGATGATCAGTGAGATACACCTGCTGGAGCGCGTGCTACGGGTGGGTGTAGCCATCGTGACCAGTGAACTGAGATAAGGCGGCACTTTACCTAGCATAGCTTTGTAGATGACCTGGAGCCAGTGGGTCTGACGACGAACATGTAGCGAGGGCCAGCCGACTAGGGCATACAGGTCGCAGTGGTGGGTCGTATAAGGTGCTTTAGTAACAAAACGGATGGCACTGTGATAAACTGCATCCAGTTTGCTGAGTAGAGTATTGGAAGCTATTTTGTAGATGACATCGCCGAAGTCGAGGATCGGTAGGATAGTCAGTTTTACTAGGGTAAGTTTGGCGGCGTGAGTGAAGGAGGCTTTGTTGCGGAATAGAAAGCCGACTCTAGATTTAATTTTGGATTGGAGATGTTTGATATGAGTCTGGAAGGAGAGTTTGCAGTCTAGCCAGACACCTAGGTACTTATAGATGTCCACATATTCTAGGTCGGAGCCGTCCAGGGTGGTGATGCTAGTCGGGCGTGCGGGTGCAGGCAGCGAACGGTTGAAAAGCATGCATTTGGTTTTACTAGCGTTTAAGAGCAGTTGGAGGCCACGGAAGGAGTGTTGTATGGCATTGAAGCTCGTTTGGAGGTTAGATAGCACAGTGTCCAAGGAAGGGCCAGAAGTATACAGAATGGAGTCGTCTGCGTAGAGGTGGATCAGTGAATCGCCCGCAGCAAGAGCAACATCATTGATGTATACAGAGAAAAGAGTCGGCCCGAGAATTGAACCCTGTGGTACCCCCATAGAGACTGCCAGAGGACCGGACAACATGCCCTCCGATTTGACACACTGAACTCTGTCTGCAAAGTAGTTGGTGAACCAGGCAAGGCAGTCATTAGAAAAACCGAGGCTACTGAGTCTGCCGATAAGAATATGGTGATTGACAGAGTCGAAAGCCTTGGCCAGGTCGATGAAGACGGCTGCACAGTAATGTCTTTTATCGATGGCGGTTATGATATCGTTTAGTACCTTGAGCGTGGCTGAGGTGCACCCGTGACCGGCTCGGAAACCGGATTGCACAGCGGAGAAGGTACGGTGGGATTCGAGATGGTCCGTGATCTGTTTGTTGACTTGGCTTTCGAAGACCTTAGATAGGCAGGGCAGGATGGATATAGGTCTGTAACAGTTTGGGTCCAGGGTGTCCCCCCGTTTGAAGAGGGGGATGACCGTGGCAGCTTTCCAATCCTTGGGGATCTCAGATGATACGAAGGAGAGGTTGAACAGGCTGGTAATAGGGGGTGCGACAATGGCGGCGGACAGTTTCAGAAATAGGGGGTCCAGATTGTCAAGCCCAGCTGATTTTTATGGGTCCAGGTTTTCCAGCTCTTTCAGAACATCTGCTATCTGGATATGGGTAAAGGAGAAGCTGGGGAGGCTTGGGCGAGTAGCAGCGGGGGGGGCGGGGCTGTTGGCCAAGGTTGGAGTCGCCAGGAGGAAGGCATGGCCAGCCATTGAGAAATGTTTGTTGAAGTTTTCGATTATCACAGACTTATCAGTGGTGACCGTGTTACCTAGCCTCAGTACAGTGGGCAGCTAGGAGGAGGTGCTCTTGTTTTCCATGGACTTTACAGTATCCCAGAACTTTTTGGAGTTAGAGCTACAGGATGCAAATTTCTGCTTGAAAAAGCTGGCCTTTGCTTTCCTGACTGACTGCCTGTATTGGTTCCTGACTTCCCTGAACAGTTGCATATCGCGGGGGCTCTTCGATGCTATTGCAGTTCGCCACAGGATGTTTTTGTGCTGGTCGAGGGCAGTCAGGTCTGGAGTGAACCAAGGGCTATATCTGTTCTTGGTTCTGCATTTTTTGAACGGAGCATGCTTGTCTAATATGGGGAGGAAGTAACTTTTAAAGAATGACCAGGCATCCTCAACTGACGGGATGAGGTCAATATCCTTCCAGGGTACCCGGGCGAGGTTGATTAGAAAGGCCTGCTCGCAGAAGTGTTTTAGGGAGCGTTTGACAGTGATGAGGGGTGGTCGTTTGACCGCGGACCCGTGGCGGATACAGGCAATGAGGCAGTGATCGCTGAGATCTTGATTGAAGACAGCAGAGGTGTATTTGGAGGGCAAGTTGGTCAGGATAATGTCTATTAGGGTGCCCATGTTTACGGATTTAGGGTTGTACCTGGTGGGTTCCTTGATGATTTGTGTGAGATTGAGGGCATCAAGCTTAGATTGTAGGACGGCCGGGGTGTTAAGCATATCCCAGTTTAGGTCAACTAACAGAACAAACTCTGAAGCTAGATGGGGAGCGATCAATTCACAGATGGTGTCCAGGGCACAGCTGGGAGCTGAGGGGGGTCGGTAGCAGGCGGCAACAGTGAGAGACTTATTTCTGGAGAGATTAATTTTTTAAATTAGAAGTTCGAACTGTTTGGGCATAGACCTGGAAAGTATGACAGAACTTTGCAGGCTATCTCTGCAGTAGATTGCAACTCCTCCCCCTTTGGCAGTTCTATCTTGACGGAAAGTGTTATAGTTGGGTATGGAAATCTCAGAATTTTTGGTGGCCTTCCTAAGCCAGGATTCGGACACGGCAAGGACATCAGGGTTGGCAGAGTGTGCTAAAGCGGTGAGTAATTCAAACTTAGGGAGGAGGCTTCTGATGTTGACATGCATGAGGCCAAGGCTTTTTCGATCACAGAAGTCAACAAATGAGGGTGACTGGGGACATGCAGGGCCTGGGTTTACCTCCACATCACCCGAGGAACAGAGGAGTAGTAGGATGAGGGTGCGGCTAAAGGCTATCAAAACTGGTCGCCTAGAGCGTTGGGGACAAGGAATAAAAGGAGCAGATTTATGGGCGTGGTAGAATAGATTCTGGGCATAATATGCAGACCGGGGTATGGTGGGGCACGGGTACAGCGGAGGCAAGCCCAGGCACTGGGTGATGATAAGAGAGGTTTTGTCACACCTGGACTACTGTTCAGTCGTGTGGTCAGATGCCACAAAAAAGGACAGGAAAATTGTAATTGGTTCAAAACAGGGCATCAAGGCTGGCCCTTGGATGTACTGTACACAGAGAGCTAATATTAATAATATGCATGTCAATCTCTCCTGGCTCAAAGTGGAGGAGAGATTGACTTCATCACTGCTTGTATTTATGAGAGGTATTGACATGTTAAACGCACCGAGCCGTCTGTCTAAACTACTATCACACAGCTCGGACACCCATGCATATCCCACAAGACATGCCACCAGAGGTCTGTCTAAACTACTATCACACAGCTCGGACACCCATGCATATCCCACAAGACATGCCACCAGAGGTCTGTCTAAACTACTATCACACAGCTCGGACACCCATGCATATCCCACAAGACATGCCACCAGAGGTCTGTCTAAACTACTATCACACAGCTCGGACACCCATGCATATCCCACAAGACATGCCACCAGAGGTCTGTCTAAACTACTATCACACAGCTCGGACACCCATGCATATCCCACAAGACATGCCAACAGAGGTCTGTCTAAACTACTATCACACAGCTCGGACACCCATGCATATCCCACAAGACATGCCACAAGAGGTCTCTTCACAGTCCCCAAGTCCAGAAAAGACAATGGAAGGCGCACAGTACTACATAGAGCCATGACTACATGGAACTCTATTCCACATGAAGTAACTCATGCCAGCAGTAAAATTAGATTTAAAAAACACCTTATGGAACAGCAGGGTCTGTGAAGCAACACAAACATAGGCACAGATACGCGCGTGCACACACACACACTCACACACACACAATAACATACGCATTATACACACACGTACATATGGATTTTGCACTGTATATATGTGGTAGTGGTGGAGTAGGGGTCCGAGGGCACGCAATCTGTGAATGTATTGTAATGTTTTTTAAATTGTATAAACTGCCTTAATTTTGCTGGACGCCAGGAAGAGTGGGGATCCATAATGAATACAAATACAAATACTCTACACACACATCTACACACACATGTATAAATGTGATGGTAGAATAGTGGCCTGAGTTAACACATTTAATGTGTGGTGAAAAGTGCTGTGAAATGCAATGCCATGTAATATTTTCAATTGTATTCAACTGCCTTAATGTTGCTGGACCCCAGGAAAAATAGCTGTTGCCTTAGCAGCAGCTAATATGGATCCTTAATAAATACAAATACAAACTTAATTCAAAGGGCATATGTTTACATATGTTTTGTCACAATCTTCTTTGGGAGAAAGAGAGGAGGACCAAAATGCAGCGTGATGTGAATCCATTCTTCTAATTTATTAAACTAAGAACACTTAAACAAACTATACAAACTAAACAAAATAACAAACGACCGTGACGCTAATGAAACCGAGTGCAGACATGCAACATCAACTAACATAGACAATAACCCACAACCCACAATACAAAACAGACTACCTAAATATGGTTCCCAATCAGAGACAACGCAAAACACCTGTCTCTGATTGAGAACCATATCGGGCCAAACACATAGAAATATACAAACCAGACCATACAACATAGAATGCCCACACAGATCACACCCTGACCAACCAAAACATAAAACATACAAAGCAAACTATGGTCAGGGCGTGACATGTTTACAGTGCCAAAGCAAGTGAAATATATAATAAACAAAAGTTAAATAATCAATTAAAAAATGAACAATTAACATTACACTCACAAGTTTCAAAGGAATAGACACAAATGTCATATTATGGCTATGTACAGTCTTATATTTATGTAATAATAGTACACAATAGTACACATAAATATGGCTCACTGAGTCTGTACATAGTCAAAGGTACATGTATGTGCAGCAAAACATTTCTTTAAACCTGCTCTTCCTTTGTCATTATGGCAAATTGTGTGTAGATTGATGGTAATTTAATCCATTTTAGAATAAGGCTGTAACGCAACAAAATGTGGAAAAAGTCAAGGGGTCTGAATACTTTCCGAATGCACTGTAGGTATAGTTGTTTGTGTGCTCTAGGGCAACAGTGCCTAGATGGAATTTGTATTTGTGGTCCTTGCAACTGGACATTTGTTGGAACACCATTATTTTTGTTTTACTGATATTTACTGTCAGGGCCCAGGTCTGACAGAATCTGTGCAGAAGATCTAGCTGCTGTAGGCCCTCCTTGGTTGGGGAGAGAATCACCAGATCATCAGTAAATAGTAGACATTTGACTTCAGATTCTAGTAGGGTGAGGCCGGATGCTGCAGACTGTTCTAGTACCCTAGCCAATTTGTTTATATATATATATATATGTTGAAGAGGGTGGGGCTCAAGCTGCATCCCTGTCTCACCCCACGGCCCTGTGGAAAGAAATGTGTGTGTTTTTTGCCCATTTTAACCTGCACACTTGTTGTTTGTGTACATGGATTTTATAATGTTGTATGTTTGTCCCCCAACACCGCTTTCCATCAATTTTCATAGCAGACCCTCATGCCAAATTGAGTCAAAAGCTTTTTTGAAATCAACAAAGCATGAGAAGCCTTTGCTCTGGTTTGGTTGTTTGTCAATTGGGGTGTGCAGGGTGAATATGTGGTCTGTTGTACGGTAATTTGGTAAAAAGCCAATTTGACATTTGCTCAGTACATTGTTTTCACTGAGGAAATGTAAGAGTCTACTGTTAATGAAAATGCAGAGGATTTTCCTAAGGTTGCTGTTGACGCATATCCCACGGTAGTTATTGGGGTCAAATTTGTCTCCACTTTTGTAGATTGGGGTGATCAGTCCTTGGTTACAAATATTGGGGAAGATGCCAGAGCTGAGGATGATGTTAAAGAGTTTAAGTATAGCCAAATGAAATTTGTGGTCTGTATATTTGATCATTTCATTGAGGATACCATCAACACCACAGGCCTTTTTGGGTTGGAGGGTTTTTATTTTGTCCTGTAGTTCATTCAAGGTAATTGGAGAATCTAGTGGGTTCTGGTAGTCTTTAATAGTTTATTCTAAGATTTGTAATTGATCATGTATATGTTTTTGCTGTTTGATCTTTGTTATAGAGCCAAAAAGATTGGAGAAGTGGTTTATGCATACATCTCCATTTTGGATAGATAATTCTTTGTGTTGTTTGTTTAGTGTGTTCTAATGGAAGTAGTTACACTCTATGGATTCTTCAATTACATTGAGCTGATTTCTGACGTGCTGTTGCTTCTTTTTCCGTAGTGTATTTCTGTATTGTTTTAGTGCTTCACCATAGTGAAGGCATAGACTCAGGTTTTATGGGTCTCTACATTTTTGGGTTGATAGGTTTCTCAATTTCTTTCTCAGGTTTTTGCATTTTTCATCAAACCATTTGTCATTGTTTTTAATTTTCTTAGGTTGTCTGCTTGACATTTTTATAGACGATAGGGTAGCATAAAGGTCAAATATACAGTTTTTTTGGTAGGTCTCAACACTACTTTCCTTCCATCTATAGCATTTCCTAATATGGTGCACTTCCTTTGACTTTGATGCCTGATGATTGAGTATTGCTCGGTACAAGTAGACTGTGATTTTTCTATGACCTAATATGGGTGTTGGGCTGACTGTGAACACTCTGAGAAGCAATGAGTTGAGGTCAGTGATAAACTAATCTACAGTACTATTGCCAAGGGATGAGCTGTAGGTGTACCTACCCTCGTCTCCTCGATGCCTACCATTGAATATGTACAGATCCAGCATGCAACTGAGCTGTAGGAGTTGTGACCCGTTTTCGTTGGTTGTTTTGTCATCGTTGTGTCTAGGGGGGCATATTTGGGAGGGAATGCTGTCACCTCCAGGAAGGTGTTTGTCCCCCTGTGTGCTGATGGTGTCAGGTTCTTGTCCAGTTCTGGCATTTAGGTCGCCACAGACTACTACATGTCCCTGGGCCTGGAAATTGTCGATCTCCCCCTCCAGGATGGAGAAGCTGTCATTGTTAAAGTATGGGGATTCTAGTAAGGGATATAGGTAGCACATGGGAGGACATTTTTCTCTTTTGAGATCATTAATTTCAATCCAGATGTAAAATGTTCCTGTTTTGACTAACTTAGTGGGTTAGGTCTGCTCTATACCAATGTATTAGTATGGGTTGGGCCTGTTGCTCTACTTTATTTTCCTGACTTAATTGTTATTTTGTTGCAGTGTCATGTACACGTTTAAAGTGACATTTAAATACAAAACAAATTGACAATACAACTTTCATAACAGTTACATACCAATAAATAGAGACTAGCCTGCTGGCCTTAATGAGTCTATAGGAACATTAGCCTGCTGGCCTTACTGGGTGGATAGGAACATTAGCCTGCTGACCTTATTGGGTCAATAGGAACATTAGCCTGCTGACCTTACTGGGTCTATAGGAACATTAGCCCGCTGGCCTTACTGGGTCTATAGGAACATTAGCCCGCTGGCCTTACTGGGTCAATAGGAACATTAGCCTGCTGGCCTTACTGAGTCTATAGGAACATTAGCCTGCTGGCCTTACTGGGTCTATAGGAACATTAGTCTGCTGGCCTTACTGAGTCTATAGGAACATTAGCCTGCTGGCCTTACTGGGTCTATAGGAACATTAGTCTGCTGGCCTTACTGAGTCTATAGGAACATTAGCCTGCTGGCCTTACTGGGTCTATAGGAACATTAGCCTGCTGGACTTACTGGGTGGATAGGAACATTAGCCTGCTGGCCTTACTGAGTCTATAGGAACATTAGCCTGCTGGTCTTATTGGGTCTATAGGAACATTAGCCGGCTGGCCTTACTGAGTCTATAGGAACATTAGCCCGCTGTCCTTACTGAGTCTATAGGAACATTAGCCTGCTGGCCTTATTGGGTCAATAGGAACATTAGCCTGCTGGCCTTACTGGGTCAATAGGAACATTAGCCTGCTGACCTTACTGAGTCTATAGGAACATTAGCCTGCTGGCCTTACTGGGTCAATAGGAACATTAGCCTGCTGGACCTACTGAGTGGATAGGAACATTAGCCTGCTGGACTTACTGGGTGGATAGGAACATTAGTTTGCTGGCCTTACTGGGTGGATAGGAACATTAGCCTGCTGGCCTTACTGAGTCTATAGGAACATTAGCCTGCTGGCCTTACTGAGTCTATAGGAACATTAGCCTGCTGGCTTTACTGAGTCTATAGGAACATTAGCCTGCTGACCTTACTGAGTCTATAGGAACATTAGCCTGCTGGCCTTACTGGGTCAATAGGAACATTAGCCTGCTGGACTTACTGAGTGGATAGGAACATTAGCCTGCTGGACTTACTGGGTGGATAGGAACATTAGCTTGCTGGCCTTACTGGGTCAATAGGAACATTAGCCTGCTGGCCTTACTGGGTCTATAGGAACATTAGCCTGCTGACCTTACTGGGTCTATAGGAACATTAGCCTGCTGACCTTACTGAGTCTATAGGAACATTAGCCTGCTGGCCTTACTGGGTGGATAGGAACATTAGCCTGCTGGCCTTACTGAGTCTATAGGAACATTAGCCTGCTGGCCTTACTGGGTCAATAGGAACATTAGCCTGCTGGACTTACTGAGTGGATAGGAACATTAGCCTGCTGGACTTACTGGGTGGATAGGAACATTAGCTTGCTGGCCTTACTGGGTCAATAGGAACATTAGCCTGCTGGCCTTACTGGGTGGATAGGAACATTAGCCTGCTGGCCTTACTGAGTCTATAGGAACATTAGCCTGCTGGCCTTACTGAGTCTATAGGAACATTAGCCTGCTGGCCTTACTGGGTCAATAGGAACATTAGCCTGCTGGACTTACTGGGTGGATAGGAACATTAGCTTGCTGGCCTTACTGGGTCTATAGGAACATTAGCCTGCTGGCCTTACTGAGTCTATAGGAACATTAGCCTGCTGGCCTTACTGAGTCTATAGGAACATTAGCCAGCTGGCCTTACTGAGTCTATAGGAACATTAGCCTGCTGGACTTACTGGGTGGATAGGAACATTAGCCTGCTGGCCTTACTGAGTCTATAGGAACATTAGCCTGCTGGCCTTACTGAGTCTATAGGAACATTAGCCTGCTGGACTTACTGGGTGGATAGGAACATTAGACTGCTGGCCTTACTGAGTCTATAGGAACATTAGCCTGCTGACCTTACTGAGTCTATAGGAACATTAGCCTGCTGACCTTACTGAGTCTATAGGAACATTAGCCTGTTGGCCTTACTGAGTCTATAGGAACATTAGCCGGCTGGCCTTACTGAGTCTATAGGAACATTAGCCTGCTGGCCTTACTGGGTCAATAGGAACATTAGCCTGCTGACCTTACTGAGTCTATAGGAACATTAGCCTGCTGGCCTTACTGGGTCAATAGGAACATTAGCCTGCTGGACTTACTGAGTGGATAGGAACATTCGCCTGCTGGACTTACTGGGTGGATAGGAACATTAGCTTGCTGGCCTTACTGGGTCAATAGGAACATTAGCCTGCTGGCCTTACTGGGTCTATAGGAACATTAGCCTGCTGACCTTACTGGGTCTATAGGAACATTAGCCTGCTGACCTTACTGAGTCTATAGGAACATTAGCCTGCTGGCCTTACTGGGTGGATAGGAACATTAGCCTGCTGGCCTTACTGAGTCTATACGAACATTAGCCTGCTGGCCTTACTGAGTCTATAGGAACATTAGCCTGCTGGCCTTACTGGGTCAATAGGAACATTAGCCTGCTGGACTTACTGAGTGGATAGGAACATTAGCCTGCTGGACTTACTGGGTGGATAGGAACATTAGCTTGCTGGCCTTAGTGGGTCAATAGGAACATTAGCCTGCTGGCCTTACTGGGTGGATAGGAACATTAGCCTGCTGGCCTTACTGAGTCTATAAGAACATTAGCCTGCTGGCCTTACTGAGTCTATAGGAACATTAGCCTGCTGGCCTTACTGGGTCAATAGGAACATTAGCCTGCTGGACTTACTGAGTGGATAGGAACATTAGCCTGCTGGACTTACTGGGTGGATAGGAACATTAGCTTGCTGGCCTTACTGGGTCTATAGGAACATTAGCCTGCTGGCCTTACTGAGTCTATAGGAACATTAGCCTGCTGGCCTTACTGAGTCTATAGGAACATTAGCCTGCTGGCCTTACTGAGTCTATAGGAACATTAGCCTGCTGGACTTACTGGGTGGATAGGAACATTAGACTGCTGGCCTTACTGAGTCTATAGGAACATTAGCCTGCTGGACTTACTGGGTGGATCGGAACATTAGCCTGCTGGCCTTACTGGGTGGATAGGAACATTAGCCTGCTGGCCTTACTGAGTCTGTAGGAACATTAGCCTGCTGGCCTTACTGGGTCGATAGGAACATTAGCCTGCTGGTCTTACTGGGTCTGTAGGAACATTAGCCTGCTGGCCTTACTGGGTCGATAGGAACATTAGCCTGCTGACCTTACTGGGTCTATAGGAACATTAGCCCGCTGGCCTTACTGAGTCTATAGGAACATTAGCCTGCTGGCCTTACTGGTTCTATAGGAACATTAGCCTGCTGGCCTTACTGAGTCTATAGGAACATTAGCCTGCTGGCCTTACTGAGTCTATAGGAACATTAGCCTGCTGACCTTACTGGGTCTATAGGAACATTAGCCTGCTGACCTTACTAGGTCTATAGGAACATTAGCCTGCTGACCTTACTGGGTCTATAGGAACATTATTCTGCTGGCCTTACTGGGTCTATAGGAACATTAGCCTGCTGGAATTACTGAGTCTATAGGAACATTAGCCTGCTGGCCTTACTGGGTCTATAGGAACATTAGCCTGCTGGCCTTACTGAGTCTATAGGAACATTAGCCTGCTGGAATTACTGAGTCTATAGGAACATTAGCCTGCTGGCCTTACTGGGTCTATAGGAACATTAGCCTGCTGGACTTACTGGGCGGATAGGAACATTAGCCTGCTGGCCTTACTGGGTCAATAGGAACATTAGCCTGCTGGACTTACTGGGTGGATAGGAACATTAGCCTGCTGGCCTTACTGAGTCTATAGGAACATTAGCCTGCTGACCTTACTGAGTCTATAGGAACATTATTCTGCTGGCCTTACTGAGTCTATAGGAACATTAGCCTGCTGGCCTTACTGAGTCTATAGGAACATTAGCCTGCTGGACTTACTGGGTGGATAGGAACATTAGCCTGCTGGCCTTACTGAGTCTATAGGAACATTAGCCTGCTGACCTTACTGAGTCTATAAGAACATTAGCCTGCTGGTCTTACTGGGTCTATAGGAACATTAGCCTGCTGGACTTACTGGGTGGTAAGGAACATTAGCCTGCTGGCCTTACTGGGTCAATAGGAACATTAGCCTGCTGGACTTACTGGGTGGATAGGAACATTAGCCTGCTGGCCTTACTGAGTCTATAGGAACATTAGCCTGCTGGACCTACTGGGTCTATAGGAACATTAGCCTGCTGGCCTTACTGAGTCTATAGGAACATTAGCCTGCTGGCCTTACTGAGTCTATAGGAACATTAGCCTGCTGGACCTACTGAGTCTATAGGAACATTAGCCTGCTGACCTTACTGGGTGGATAGGAACATTAGCCTGCTGGACTTACTGAGTCTATAGGAACATTAGCCTGCTGGCCTTACTGGGTGGATAGGAACATTAGCCTGCTGGTCTTACTGAGTCTATAGGAACATTAGCCTGCTGGTCTTACTGAGTCTATAGGAACATTAGCCTGCTGGCCTTACTGGGTCGATAGGAACATTAGCCTGCTGGTCTTACTGGGTCTGTAGGAACATTAGCCTGCTGGCCTTACTGGGTCGATAGGAACATTAGCCTGCTGACCTTACTGGGTCTATAGGAACATTAGCCCGCTGGCCTTACTGAGTCTATAGGAACATTAGCCTGCTGGCCTTACTGGTTCTATAGGAACATTAGCCTGCTGGCCTTACTGAGTCTATAGGAACATTAGCCTGCTGGCCTTACTGAGTCTATAGGAACATTAGCCTGCTGACCTTACTGGGTCTATAGGAACATTAGCCTGCTGACCTTACTGGGTCTATAGGAACATTAGCCTGCTGACCTTACTGGGTCTATAGGAACATTATTCTGCTGGCCTTACTGGGTCTATAGGAACATTAGCCTGCTGGAATTACTGAGTCTATAGGAACATTAGCCTGCTGGCCTTACTGGGTCTATAGGAACATTAGCCTGCTGGCCTTACTGAGTCTATAGGAACATTAGCCTGCTGGAATTACTGAGTCTATAGGAACATTAGCCTGCTGGCCTTACTGGGTCTATAGGAACATTAGCCTGCTGGACTTACTGGGCGGATAGGAACATTAGCCTGCTGGCCTTACTGGGTCTATAGGAACATTAGCCTGCTGGACTTACTGGGTGGATAGGAACATTAGCCTGCTGGCCTTACTGAGTCTATAGGAACATTAGCCTGCTGACCTTACTGAGTCTATAGGAACATTAGCCTGCTGGTCTTACTGGGTCTATAGGAACATTAGCCTGCTGGACTTACTGGGTGGTAAGGAACATTAGCCTGCTGGCCTTACTGGGTCAATAGGAACATTAGCCTGCTGGACTTACTGGGTGGATAGGAACATTAGCCTGCTGGCCTTACTGAGTCTATAGGAACATTAGCCTGCTGGACCTACTGGGTCTATAGGAACATTAGCCTGCTGGCCTTACTGAGTCTATAGGAACATTAGCCTGCTGGCCTTACTGAGTCTATAGGAACATTAGCCTGCTGGACCTACTGAGTCTATAGGAACATTAGCCTGCTGACCTTACTGGGTGGATAGGAACATTAGCCTGCTGGACTTACTGAGTCTATAGGAACATTAGCCTGCTGGCCTTACTGGGTGGATAGGAACATTAGCCTGCTGGTCTTACTGAGTCTATAGGAACATTAGCCTGCTGGTCTTACTGAGTCTATAGGAACATTAGCCTGCTGGCCTTACTGGGTGGATAGGAACATTAGCCTGCTGGCCTTACTGAGTCTATAGGAACATTAGCCTGCTGACCTTACTGAGTCTATAGGAACATTAGCCTGCTGGACTTACTGAGTCTATAGGAACATTAGCCTGCTGACCTTACTGAGTCTATAGGAACATTAGCCTGCTGACCTTACTGGGTCTATAGGAACATTATTCTGCTGGCCTTACTGGGTCTATAGGAACATTAGCCTGCTGGAATTACTGAGTCTATAGGAACATTAGCCTGCTGGCCTTACTGGGTCTATAGGAACATTAGCCTGCTGGCCTTACTGAGTCTATAGGAACATTAGCCTGCTGGAATTACTGAGTCTATAGGAACATTAGCCTGCTGGCCTTACTGGGTCTATAGGAACATTAGCCTGCTGGACTTACTGGGCGGATAGGAACATTAGCCTGCTGGCCTTACTGGGTCTATAGGAACATTAGCCTGCTGGACTTACTGGGTGGATAGGAACATTAGCCTGCTGGCCTTACTGAGTCTATAGGAACATTAGCCTGCTGACCTTACTGAGTCTATAAGAACATTAGCCTGCTGGTCTTACTGGGTCTATAGGAACATTAGCCTGCTGGACTTACTGGGTGGTAAGGAACATTAGCCTGCTGGCCTTACTGGGTCAATAGGAACATTAGCCTGCTGGACTTACTGGGTGGATAGGAACATTAGCCTGCTGGCCTTACTGAGTCTATAGGAACATTAGCCTGCTGGACCTACTGGGTCTATAGGAACATTAGCCTGCTGGCCTTACTGAGTCTATAGGAACATTAGCCTGCTGGCCTTACTGAGTCTATAGGAACATTAGCCTGCTGGACCTACTGAGTCTATAGGAACATTAGCCTGCTGACCTTACTGGGTGGATAGGAACATTAGCCTGCTGGACTTACTGAGTCTATAGGAACATTAGCCTGCTGGCCTTACTGGGTGGATAGGAACATTAGCCTGCTGGTCTTACTGAGTCTATAGGAACATTAGCCTGCTGGTCTTACTGAGTCTATAGGAACATTAGCCTGCTGGCCTTACTGGGTCGATAGGAACATTAGCCTGCTGGTCTTACTGGGTCTGTAGGAACATTAGCCTGCTGGCCTTACTGGGTCGATAGGAACATTAGCCTGCTGACCTTACTGGGTCTATAGGAACATTAGCCCGCTGGCCTTACTGAGTCTATAGGAACATTAGCCTGCTGGCCTTACTGGTTCTATAGGAACATTAGCCTGCTGGCCTTACTGAGTCTATAGGAACATTAGCCTGCTGGCCTTACTGAGTCTATAGGAACATTAGCCTGCTGACCTTACTGGGTCTATAGGAACATTAGCCTGCTGACCTTACTGGGTCTATAGGAACATTAGCCTGCTGACCTTACTGGGTCTATAGGAACATTATTCTGCTGGCCTTACTGGGTCTATAGGAACATTAGCCTGCTGGAATTACTGAGTCTATAGGAACATTAGCCTGCTGGCCTTACTGGGTCTATAGGAACATTAGCCTGCTGGACTTACTGGGCGGATAGGAACATTAGCCTGCTGGCCTTACTGGGTCTATAGGAACATTAGCCTGCTGGACTTACTGGGTGGATAGGAACATTAGCCTGCTGGCCTTACTGAGTCTATAGGAACATTAGCCTGCTGACCTTACTGAGTCTATAGGAACATTAGCCTGCTGGTCTTACTGGGTCTATAGGAACATTAGCCTGCTGGACTTACTGGGTGGTAAGGAACATTAGCCTGCTGGCCTTACTGGGTCAATAGGAACATTAGCCTGCTGGACTTACTGGGTGGATAGGAACATTAGCCTGCTGGCCTTACTGAGTCTATAGGAACATTAGCCTGCTGGACCTACTGGGTCTATAGGAACATTAGCCTGCTGGCCTTACTGAGTCTATAGGAACATTAGCCTGCTGGCCTTACTGAGTCTATAGGAACATTAGCCTGCTGGACCTACTGAGTCTATAGGAACATTAGCCTGCTGACCTTACTGGGTGGATAGGAACATTAGCCTGCTGGACTTACTGAGTCTATAGGAACATTAGCCTGCTGGCCTTACTGGGTGGATAGGAACATTAGCCTGCTGGTCTTACTGAGTCTATAGGAACATTAGCCTGCTGGACTTACTGAGTCTATAGGAACATTAGCCTGCTGACCTTACTGAGTCTATAGGAACATTAGCCTGCTGGCCTTACTGAGTCTATAGGAACATTAGCCTGCTGACCTTACTGAGTCTATAGGAACATTAGCCTGCTGGCCTTACTGAGTCTATAGGAACATTAGCCTGCTGACCTTACTGAGTCTATAGGAACATTAGCCTGCTGACCTTACTGAGTCTATAGGAACATTAGCCCGACCTATTTAGTAGGGATATCACACTTGGCACAATATGTCACTACAGAGACCAGAGACCAGAGCCCATGTCACCACAGAGACATGGAAAAGCAATAACTTCACACTTAACCATGCTGCTCTTTTATTGCCCAGAATCCCTTTATTGCACACACACACACACACACACACACACACACACACACACACACACACACACACACACACACACACACACACACACACACACACACACACACACACACACACACACACACACACACACACACACACACACACACACACACACACACACACACACACACACACACTCTCTTCAGGCCCGCCACACTTCACACACGTGCTGTCACATTTTATTTGAGTGGATACTGCTGTGGTTTTCATACCCTCCTTCTTCACTCCGTCCATCCATCCCTAGAGGAGGAGAGAATGAAGAGAGGAGGTGGAGGTGAAGTAGGGTTTAATCAATTTAGCTCAGAGAAGAGGAGAGCCCAGCAGCATAGTGACCTGGGGTGGTATTGTATTGTTGTCTACCTTCTGGAGCCCCCCCTCTCTCTCTTTCTCTCTCACTCTCTCTCTCTCTCTCTCTCTCTCTCTCTCTCTCTCTCTCTCTCTCTCTCTCTCTCTCTCTCTCTCTCTTTCTATTTCTGCTTCAAAATATCTCTCTCTCTCTCTTTCTCCCTCAATATCTCTCTCTCTCTCTCTCTCTCTCTCTCTCTCTCTCTCTTTCACTCTCTCTCTCTTTCACTCTCTCTCTCTCTCTTTCTCCCTCAATATCTCTCTCTCTCTTTCTCTCTCTCTCTCTCTCTCTCTCTCTCTCTCTCTCTCTCTCTCTCTCTCGCTCTCTCTCCCTCTCTCTCTCTCTCTCTCTCTCTCTCTCTCTCTCTCTCTCTCTCTCTCGCTCTCTCGTTCTCCCTCAATATCTCTCTCTCTCTCTCTCTCTCTTTCTCTCTATCTCTCTCTCTTTCTCTCTACTTTTCTCTTATTGTCTCTCTCTCTCTTTTTTTTGTTCCTCTTTCAATTAAATTCAATTTGCTTTATTGGCATGATGTAACAATGTACATATTGCCAAAGCTTACTTTGGAGATTTACAATATTAACATAATGTGTGTGCGTACGTGCTTGTGTGTGTGTAATGAATAGTACCAGTATAACTGGCATCACTGCTGTCCTGCTAGCCTGGGGTGAGACTGTCTGTCTAAAACGTTTCCTGTTTTTTCCCTCTAGTTCTCCAAGGAGAAGTACCTGCTGGAGTCTGCACCAGAGAAACTACACACGGAGCTGGAGGAGGAGCTGAAACTCTGCAGCAGCGATATCAGGAGCCATGGCTGGTACCATGGACACATCCCACGAGAGGTACACACACACAGAGTATATACACACACACACACACACACACACACACACACACACACACACACACACACACACACACACACACACACACACACACACACACACACAGAGTATATATAGGTAGGTAACAACATCTCCACCCCGCTGATCCTCAACACTGGGGCCCCACAAGGGTGCGTTCTGAGCCCTCTCCTGTACTCCCTGTTCACCCACGCCTCCAACTCAATCATCAACTTTGCGGATGACACTACAGTGGTAGGCTTGATTACCAACAACGAAGAGACGGCCTACAGGGAGGAGGTGAGGGCCCTCGGAGTGTGGTGTCAGGAAAATAACCTCACACTCAACGTCAACAAAACAAAGGAGATGATTGTGGACTTCAGGAAACAGCAGAGTGAGCACCCCCCTATCCACATTGACGGGACAGTAGTGGAGAGGGTAGTAAGTTTTATGTTTCTCGGCGTACACATCACGGACAAACTGAATTGGTCCACCCACACAGACAGCGTTGTGAAGAAGGCGCAGCAGCGCCTCTTCAACCTCAGGAGGCTGAAGAAATTCGGCTTGTCACCAAAAGCACTCACAAACTTCTACAGATGCACAATCGAGAGCATCCTGTCGGGCTGTATCACTGCCTGGTACGGCAACTGCTCCGCCCACAACCATAAGGCTCTCCAGAGGGTAGTGAGGTCTGCACAACGCATCACTGGGGGCAAACTACCTGCCCTCCAGGACACCTACACCACCCAATGTCACAGGAAGGCCATAAAGATCATCAAGGACAACAACCACCCGAGCCACTGCCTGTTCACCCCGCTATCATCCAGAAGGCGAGGTCAGTACAGGTGCATCAAAGCAGGGACCGAGAGACTGAAAAACAGCTTCTATCTCAAGGCCATCAGACTGTTTTAAACAGCCACCACTAACATCGAGTGGCTGCTGCCAACATACTGACTCAACTCCAGCTCACTTTAATAATGGAAATTGATCAAAAATGCTGTACTCTATATCATCTACTGCATCTTGCCATCTTTATGTAATACATGTATCACTAGCCACTTTAAACTATGCACTTTTATGTTTACATACCCTACATTACTCATCTCATATTTATATGCTGTACTCGATACCATCTACTGCATCTTGCCTATGCCGTTCTGTACCATCACTCATTCATATATCTTTATGTACATATTCTTTATCCCTTTACACTTGTGTGTATAAGGTAGTAGTTGTGGAATTGTTAGGTTAGATTACTCGTTGGTTTTTACTGCATTGTCGGAACTAGAAGCACAAGCATTTCGCTACACTCGCATTAACATCTGCTAACCATGTGTATGTGTGACAAATAAAATATTTGATATACCTTTATTTAACTAGGCAAGTCAGTTAAGAACAAATTCTTATTTTCAATGACGGCCTAGGAACAGTGGGTTAACTGCCTGTTCAGGGACAGAACGACAGATTTGTATCTTGTCAGCTCAGGGATTTGAACTTACAACCTTCACGGTTACTAGTCCAACGCTCTAACCACTAGGCTACCCTGCCGCCCCAATATACATACACATACATATATACACACACATAAACAGAGTATATACACACACAAACACACACACACACACACACACACACACACACACACACACACACACACACACACACACACACACACACACACACACACACACACACACACACACACACACACACAGTGTATATATACACACACACACAGAGTATATACGCACACATACAAAGTATACACACACGCACACATACAAAGTATACACACACACACACACACACACACACACACACACACACACACACACACACACACACACACACACACACACACACACACACACACACACAGTGTATATATACACACACACACAGAGTATATACGCACACATACAAAGTATACACACACGCACACATACAAAGTATACACACACACACACACACACACACACACACACACACACACACACACACACACACACACACACACACACACACACACACACACACACACACACACACACAAAGAGTGCAATCTATTAATATTCACCTGCCGTTGTTTTCTTAGTTGGTGACGTTTAATGCACAATAAAAGTCCTATACTTAAGCAATAAGGCGCGAGGGGGTTTGTGGTATATGGCCAATATACCTCAGCTAAGGGCTGTTCTTATACACGACACAATATACCACAGCCCTGAGCTGTGATATATTGGCCATATACCACAAACCCCTGAGGTGCCTTATTGCTATTGTAAACTGTTTACCAACGGAATTAGAGCAGTAAAAATATGTTTTTTGTCATACACCTTCCATTATTACGGATTAATTTATGTTCTTGTTGTTGTTGTATAAAAATCAAAATCCATAACTTATAAAAAGTTATTTCCCTGAATGACAATAACTTGGAAACAGGAGGAGGAGGGAGGAGGAGGCACAGCTGGGTCTGTCTGTTGGTGCTGGATACATAACAGTATCAACAGCTGGTGGATACACACACACACACACACACACACACACACACACACACACACACACACACACACACACACACACACACACACACACACACACACACACACACACACACACACACACACACACACACACACACACACACACAGACAGACAGACAGACAGACAGACAGACAGACAGACAGACAGACAGACAGACAGACAGACAGACAGACAGACAGACAGACAGACAGAAAAGGGAGAACCTGTGGCTAACCCTTGCTTTTAAAACAATACACTGTGTCTCCATGGTGATGGCTCCGATGCATGCAGCAGCCTGTCTCTGAATGCAGTGCTCTTGGTGCTGCTGTCTCTGGCCTGCAGTAACAGCGCCCCCTGTTGGAGATAAGGATAAACGCTTTAAATAACATCTTTGTCACTTAGACATGCTACTACAGGATATTCTATATTAGAAACTGGTGCTGATTGGCTGAAAGCAGTGGTATATCAGATCGTATACCATGGGTATGACAAGAAGTACATTTGTTAACCAGTTTATAATAGCAATAAGGCACCTCGGGGGTTTGTGATATATGGCCAATATACCACAGCTAATGGCTGTGTCCTAGCACTCCGTGTTGCATCGTGCTAAGGACAGCCCTTCGCAATAGTATATTGGCCATATACCACACCCCCTCAGGCCTTAATGCTTAAATATGTACCCTATTTAAATCAAGTCTCTACATACAGTGCCGTGCTAAAGTATTCAGCCCCCTTGGATTTCTTCACATTTTATTGTGTTACAAAGTGGGATTACAATATATTTAATAGTAATTTTTTTGTCAACAATCTACTCAAAATACTCAGTAATGTCAAAGTGGAAGCAGTGGTATACCGTACCGGAGACACCGTGCGCAGAGCCGGCGCAGGATATACTGGGCCAAGGAGGCGCACTGGATGTCTGGAGAGCAGGGCTGGCACAACCAGTCCTGGCTGGATGCTCACCCTAGCCCGGCAGATGCGGGGAGCTGGGATGTAGCGCACCGGGCTATGAACGCGCACTGGAGACACCAGCTACTCATTCAAGGGTTTTTCTTTATTTTTACTATTTTTTACATTGTGGAATAGTAGTGAAGACATCAAAACAATGAAATAACGCACATGGACTCATGTAGTAACCAAAAAATGTGTTAAACAAATCAAAATGTATTTTATATTTGAGATTCTTCAAAGTAGCCACCCTTTGCCTTGATGACAGCTTTGCACGCTTTTGGCATTCTCTCAACCAGCTTCACCTGGAATTGTTTTCCAACAGTCTTGAAGGAGTTCCCACATATGCTGAGCACTTGTTGGCTGTTTTTCCTTCACGCTGCAGTCCAACTCATCCCAAACCATCTCAATTGAGTTGAGGTCGGGTGATTGTGGAGGCCAGGTCATCTGATGCAGCACTCCATCACTCTCCTTCCTGGTCAAATAGCCCTAACACAGCCTAGAGGTGTGTTGGGTCATTGTCCTGTTGAAAAACAAATGATAGTCCCACTAAGCGCAAACCAGATGGGATGGCGTATCGCTGCAGAATGCTGTGGTAGCCATGCTGGTTAAGTGTTCCTTGAATTCTAAATAAATCACTGACAGTGTCACCAGAGAGCACCATCACACCACCTCCTCCATGCTTCACGGTGGAAACCACACATGCGGAGATCATCCGTTCACCTACTCTGCGTCTCACAAAGACACGGCGGTTGGAACCAAAAATCGCAAATTTGCACTCATCAGACCAAAGGACAGATTTCCACCAGTCTAATCAAATCAAATCAAATTTTATTTGTCACATACACATGGTTAGCAGATGTTAAGGTGAGTGTAGCGAAATGCTTGTGCTTCTAGTTCCGACAATGCAGTAATAACCAACGAGTAATCTAACCTAACAATTCCACAACTACTACCTTATACACACACAAGTGTAAAGGGATAAAGAATATGTACATAAAGATATATGAATGAGTGGTGGTACAGAACGGCATAGGCAAGATGCAGTAGATGGTATAGAGTACAGTATATACATATGAGATGAGTAATGTAGGGTATATAAACATAAAGTGGCATAGTTTAAAGTGGCTAGTGATACATGTATTACATAAAGATGGCAAGATGCAGTAGATGATAGAGTACAGTATATACATATACATATGAGATGAGTAATGTAGGGTATGTAAACATTATATTAAGTGGCATTTTTTAAAGTGGCTAGTGATACATTTTTACATAAATTTCCATCAATTCCCATTATTAAAGTGGCTGGAGTTGAGTCAGTATGTTGCCAGCAGCCACTAAATGTTAGTGGTGGCTGTTTAACAGTCTGATGGCCTTGAGATAGAAGCTGTTTTTCAGTCTCTCGGTCCCTGCTTTGATGCACCTAATGTCCATTGCTCATGTTTCTTGGCCCAAGCAAGTCTCTTCGTCTTATCGGTGTCCGTTAGTAGTGGTTTCTTTGCAGTAATTCAACCATGAAGGCCTGATTCACACAGTCTCCCCCGAACAGTTAATGTTGTGTCTCTTGTGTCTCTCTTACTTGAACTCTGTGAAGTATTTATTTGGGCTGCAATTTCTGGAAACTCGAATGAACTTATCCTCCGCAACAGAGGTAACTCTGGGTCTTCCTTTTCCTGTGGCAGTCCTCATGAGAGCCAGTTTCATCATAGCGCTTGATGGTTTTTGCAACTGCACTTGAAGAAACGTTCAAAGTTCTTGGAATTTTCAGTATTAACTGACCTTCATGTCTTAAAGTAATATTGGACTGACTGTTGTTTTTCTTTACTTATTTGAGCTGTTTTTGACAAAATATGGACTTGGTATTTTACCAAATACGGCTATCTTCTGTATACCACCCCTACCTTGTCACAACACAACTGATTGGCTCAAATGCATTAAGAAGGAAAGAAATTCCACAAATTAACTGTGGAAAATGCATTCCAGGTGACTACCTCTTGAAGCTGGTTGAGAGAATGGCAAGAGTGTGCAAAGCTGTCATCAAGTCAAAGTGTGGCAACTTTGAAGAATCTCTAACAAATATATTTTGATTTGTTTAACACTTTTTTATCCCAACTTTTGACTTGTGCTGTATATATATTTTGTTCTTCCACTTTGACATTACAAAGTATTTTCGTGGAGATTGTTGACAAAAGAAATACAATTAAATCCATTTTTAATCCCACTTTGTAACACAATAACATTTGAAGAAATACAAGGGGTATGAATAGTTTTGCAATGCCCTGTAACAATCATCATAGGAAAGCTTTTTTGTATAGGCTCAACTCTCTTTGGATAACCAGTATGTAGCCTAGCCCCTAGATACGTTTCCTAGAAGACATCTTACAGTCAATTAAAGCATGCCTTCATTTGATGTTACATATCTGCGATCTATAGGACTCTGAGTGCATAATAAATTGTCTTTGTGCCAAACTGTGATTTTAAAGCCACTTTGTGTGCAGTCTTATTTACACAGGAAAAAGGGAGCGGAGTTACCCAAATGTTATATAATAAACCTTATAACAATGTAATCATAACTTTAACGATGTTATAGAATGACCCTCATAACACTGTTATTATAAATGTACCAATGTTACTGCATAATACCCCTTCCCTTCTGTCGACCTCCAGGTGTCGGAGACGGTGGTGCTGCGAAACGGTGATTTCCTGATCCGTGATTCGCTGATAAACGTGGGCGACTATGTCCTGACGACCAGGTGGAACTACGAGGTTCTGCACATCAAGATCACCAAGGTCCTGGTCAAGTCCACCACTGAGTCTAAGGTATGTATTGTAACTTACATCATTTACATCATGTTGTTGGATCTAACTTGACTGTTTTGAAGGATTTAGTTATTTTGGGATAAAACAATTATTACAGTTAAACTATTTAAAAGTACAAAGAATCCCAGAGGATGACACATGAAAAACATGAAAAACACTTATTTCCAATTGTTAACCACACGTCCATTTATTTAACATTTGAATGGTCCATAATGATTTTCAATTCAATTCCAGGTCCAGTACCTGTTAGAGAAAGACAGTTTCGACTCTATACCTGAGCTGAAGAGGTACTACGTGGCCGGACGGCGACCTGTCTCCCAGCCCAGCGGAGCCCTGATCTACTGTCCAATCATACGCACCCTCCCCTTGCGTTACCTGGAAGCAACGTTTGCCTTAGCCAATAGCAGACATGGCCTAGCCCACTCACCATCCAGTCAGAAAGGAGCGTACATCAAGAGGCGGAGCGTGACCATGAACGACGGATTGACCACGGACAAGCTGATACCTCACAGGTCAGAGACTAGAGGAGATGGAGTCTTTCATAGATTGTTACCCAATCTTCTTCTCGAGATTCTTGTGTGTGTGTCTGTGTGTGTGTGTCTGTGTTTGTCTGTATGTGTGTATGTCTGTGTGCAGGTGTATGTACTGTATGTATGTGTGTCTCAATGGTGTAAAGCATATGTTTCATTGCCCATTCATTCCCATTGTGTGGTCAGTGACGTGGAGTCCATCAGTCCAGTGGAACCACCAGTTCCACCAGTCCCAGTACCAGTCCAAGTACCTGCACCAATACCAGTAGCAGTACCAGTTGTTCCAAAGCCAGAAGTGGAAGCTGCTGTCGTGGGGTGCAGGTGGTGTGTGTGAGCCCGTTTGGGTCAGAACACTGGTGTCATAACAGAGCACTGACCCCTTCTCACTCTCACCCCCTGCCTCAGATTCACCGAGAACATGTGTCTACTGTAGCTACATTGCTCTGTGTTAGACTAGCTGCTACACCAGTCACTCTGACACTGAACTCTCCCCTTATAATGCACGTATCTTTCCTCCTCCTCTACACAGCAACCAGAGCCTGAGTGTAGGAGAAATCAACCTTAGCCTGGTCATAGATCTCTTTGTGTTGTCTTGTCATCTCTTTGTGTTGTCTTGTCATCTCTTTGTGTTGTCTTGTCATCTCTTTGTGTTGTCTTGTCATCTCTTTGTGTTGTCTTGTCAACTCTTTGTGTTGTCTTGTCATCTCTTTGTGTTGTCTTGTCATCTCTTTGTGTTGTCTTGTCATCTCTTTGTGTTGTCTTGTCATCTCTTTGTGTTGTCTTGTCATCTCTTTGTGTTGTCTTGTCATCTCTTTGTATTGTCTTGTCATCTCTTTGTGCTGTCTTGTCAACTCTTTGTGTTGTCTTGTCATCTCTTTGTGTTGTCTTGTCATCTCTTTGTGTTGTCTTGTCAACTCTTTGTGTTGTCTTGTCATCTCTTTGTGCTGTCTTGTCAACTCTTTGTGTTGTCTTGTCATCTCTTTGTGTTGTCTTGTCAACTCTTTGTGTTGTCTTGTCATCTCTTTGTGTTGTCTTGTCATCTCTTTGTGTTGTCTTGTCATCTCTTTGTGTTGTCTTGTCATCTCTTTGTGTTGTCTTGTCATCTCTTTGTGTTGTCTTGTCATCTCTTTGTGTTGTCTTGTCAACTCTTTGTGTTGTCTTGTCATCTCTTTGTGTTGTCTTGTCATCTCTTTGTGTTGTCTTGTCATCTCTTTGTGTTGTCTTGTCAACTCTTTGTGTTGTCTTGTCATCTCTTTGTGTTGTCTTGTCATCTCTGTGTTGTCTTGTCATCTCTTTGTGTTGTCTTGTCATCTCTTTGTGTTGTCTTGTCATCTCTTTGTGCTGTCTTGTCAACTCTTTGTGTTGTCTTGTCATCTCTTTGTGTTGTCTTGTCAACTCTTTGTGTTGTCTTGTCATCTCTTTGTGTGGTCTTGTCATCTCTTTGTGTTGTCTTGTCATCTCTGTGTTGTCTTGTCATCTCTTTGTGCTGTCTTGTAACTGATATGGTTATTGTCTTGCCAAACAGACAGTAACCATAAGAGTTGGTTATGCATCACAAACAGATCTGGGACCAGGCTAAGGTTGACCTGTGTTTCACCTCTTCTCAGTAGACCAATCGGGTAAAATGTTCACCTCTTCTCACTAGACCAATCGGGTAAAATGTTCACCTCTTCTCACTAGACCAATCGGGTAAAATGTTCACCTCTTCTCACTAGACCAATCGGGTAAAATGTTCACCTCTTCTCAGTAGACCAAATGGGTAAAATGTTCACCTCTTCTCAATAGACCAATCGGGTAAAATGTTCACCTCTTCTCACTAGACCAATCGGGTAAAATGTTCACCTCTTCTCAGTAGACCAATTGGGTAAAATGTTCACCTCTTCTCAGTAGACCAATTGGGTAAAATGTTCACCTCTTCTCACTAGACCAATTGGGTAAAATGTTCACCTCTTCTCACTAGACCAATCGGGTAAAATGTATAACTGGCACTTCATTTATGAGATGACTTGATTTGAAGCTTTGTCAAACTTGCTCGATTCAGATGTATGGTTCAGACCAAGGACCCACAGCCGTATTAAAAACAGATGGAAAATGAGTGTGTTTGTTGGTGTTTGCAGCTCCTCTACTATTCACAACCACAAAGACGCCATGAGGAACTGTGCTCTGAGTATGGACCTTATCCAGGAGCATCGCCGTCCTCCTTTAGGGGAGACACCTCTCTCCCCAGCCTACAGCCACAGTGAGTCCTTTCTATGGAGATTATTGAGATTATAGATAATTCATTGAGATTATTGCATACTATGTGGGTTTGGTGGTCCTTTTGATTGAGCCTTTCTGGAGAGCCAGATGGGAACTTTTGGGGGTTTGCACTTTTGGAATCGTCCATTGGGCCAATTGCACCATGCACACTCAATCAATCAAGCGCAGCTGAAGTACACTGAGTGTACAAAACATTAAGAACACCTTCCTAATATTGAGGTGCACCCCCCCTTTTGCCCTCAGAACAGACTCAATTTGTCGGGGCATGGACTCTACAAGGTCTTGAAAGCGTTCCACAGGGATACTGGCCCATGTTAACTTCAATGCTTCCCACAGTTGTGTCAAGTTGTCTGGATGTCCTTTGGGTGGTGGACCATTCTTAATACACTTGGGAAACTGTTGAGCGTGAAAACCCAGCACCGTTGCAGTTCTTGACACACTCAAACTGGTGCGACTGGCACCTACTACCATACCCCGTTCAAAGGCACTTAAATATTTTGTCTTGCCCACTCACCCTCTGAATGGCACACATACACAATCCATGTCTCAATTGTCTCAAGGCTTAAACATCCTTCTTTAACCTGTCTCCTCCCCTTCATCTACACTGATTGGTGGATTTAACAAGTGACATCATAGCTTTCACCTGGATTCACCTGGTCCAGGTGTTCTTAATGTTTTGTACACTCAATGTATTTGTAAGAAAATCAATACTATTTGTGAACCCAGGTCTGGAATTTACATGTGTAACCCTGTGCTTTGCTGTCCAGTCCACAGACACAGAACCCAGTCAGGGGTTAGAGTTCTGGCTGTGGTGCCCCCCTCGCCAGTCCTGAGACACTTCAGCGACCCCCAGCTCAGCCCAGGCTCCAACAACAACCTACCCGACATGCTAGCAGCCAGCTCCCACTCCACCCCGGCCCACTGCTCCTACGAAACCCCAGGAGATGGCTCCGAGACGGGGAGCAGCTACTGCAACTTACGGCCCACCCCGGCCCTCTGTCCTAAGGCTCACTGTGCCGCCGGCATGCCCCCCACACCTCCCACTAAGAGCTACGTGGAGAGGCTGCGTGTGGAGGAGGGTCGAGGGCCTGCCCCAGGGAGGGAGGATGGGGCTGGAGAAGAGGCGTTCATCGCTCCCCTAGTGGAGACAGCCTCCTCCTTCAGACCAGGGATGTACGTCTCGCACCTTATGCCCCAGGAGAACAAGCCCTTAGAGATGAGCATTCTGAAGAGGGTTAAAGAGCTTCTGGCGGAGGTGGATGTTAGGACGGCTGCTAGACACATCACCATGGCTGACTGCACGGTATGGACACCGCACACATACAGGACACATAGAGAGACACGGGCACAAACACACAGACACAGACAGAAACACATACACACAATACGCATATACCATCCACTCTTTATTAAAGCTAGAGCGCATATCTTAAACAGAAGCAGGCTAACGGTATGTTCCTTGGCCTTGTGAACGTAACTCGGTGATATCACTAATGTCTAATTATTTTATTTTTTAAAATTATTTTACCTTTATTTAACTAGGCAAGTCAGTTTAAGAACAAATTCCTAATGAGTGTTGCTCAATGAACTCCTGTTGACAGTGGAGCAGCAGAGAGCAGAGAGGTTAATACAGGGATGACTATGCTATCCTAGGGCTGGGCGATATTGCCAAAATATTACATCACAGGATTTTTTAAAAATTGAACGGCATGACGGTATTTGACAGTGTTGTGAGTTTTTGGATAATAAAAGTTCTACATTTTCTTTATGAGTAGTGAGTGATCCTAGGGTGCTTTATGAGTAGTGAGTGATCCCAGGGTGCTTTATGAGTAGTGAGTGATCCTAGGGTGCTTTATGAGTAGTGAGTGATCCTAGGGTGCTTTATGAGTAGTGAGTGATCCAGGGTACTTTATGAGTAGTGAGTGATCCTAGGGTGCTTTATGAGTAGTGAGTGATCCTAGGGTGCTTTATGAGTAGTGAGTGATCCTAGGGTGCTTTATGAGTAGTGAGTGATCCTAGGGTGCTTTATGAGTAGTGAGTGATCCTAGGGTGCTTTATGAGTAGTGAGTGATCCCAGGGTGCTTTATGAGTAGTGAGTGATCCCAGGGTGCTTTATGAGTAGTGAGTGATCCCAGGGTGCTTTATGAGTAGTGAGTGATCCTAGGGTGCTTTATGAGTAGTGAGTGATCCTAGGATGCTTTATGAGTAGTGAGTGATCCTAGGGTGCTTTATGAGTAGTGAGTGATCCTAGGATGCTTTATGAGTAGTGAATGATCCTAGAGTGCTTTATGAGTAGTGATCCTAGGGTGCTTTATGAGTAGTGAGTGATCCTAGAGTGCTTTATGAGTAGTGAGTGATCCTAGAGTGCTTTATGAGTAGTGATCCTAGAGTGCTTTATGAGTAGTGAGTGATCCTAGAGTGCTTTATGAGTAGTGATCCTAGAGTGCTTTATGAGTAGTGAGTGATCCTAGAGTGGTTTATGAGTAGTGAGTGATCCTAGAGTGCTTTATGAGTAGTGATCCTAGAGTGCTTTATGAGTAGTGAGTGATCCTAGAGTGCTTTATGAGTAGTGATCCTAGAGTGCTTTATGAGTAGTGAGTGATCCTAGGGTGGTTTATGAGTAGTGAGTCGTGATCCTAGGGTGCTTTATGAGTAGTGAGTGATCCTAGGGTGCTTTATGAGTAGTGAGTGATCCTAGAGTGCTTTATGAGTAGTGATCCTAGAGTGCTTTATGAGTATTGAGTGATCCTAGGGTGGTTTATGAGTAGTGAGTGATCCTAGGGTGGTTTATGAGTAGTGAGTGATCCTAGGGTGGTTTATGAGTAGTGAGTGATCCTAGAGTGCTTTATGAGTAGTGATCCTAGGGTGCTTTATGAGTAGTGATCCTAGGGTGCTTTATGAGTAGTGATCCTAGAGTGCTTTATGAGTAGTGATCCTAGAGTGCTTTATGAGTAGTGATCCTAGAGTGCTTTATGAGTAGTGATCCTAGAGTGCTTTATGAGTAGTGATCCTAGGATGCTTTATGAGTAGTGATCCTAGAGTGCTTTATGAGTAGTGATCCTAGAGTGCTTTATGAGTAGTGATCCTAGAGTGCTTTATGAGTAGTGATCCTAGGGTGCTTTATGAGTAGTGATCCTAGAGTGCTTTATGAGTAGTGATCCTAGGGTGGCAACACATATATTCTAAGTGATTTCAGTGAGTCTTTCTCCATTCTGATTGTTTTATACTGTTCAATTCAACCAAAAATTATTTCAGCACTTTTATAATTTCTGCATTTCCTGCACTCAATTGCAGTAGTGGAAAAAGTAGCCGATTGTCATACTTGAGTAAAAGTAAAGATATGTTAATAGAAATTACTAAAGTAAAAGTGAAAGTCAACCAGTAAAATACTACTTGAGTAAAAGTCTAAAAGATTTTGGTTTTAAATATACTTAAGTATCAAAAGTACATTGAATTGATCAAATGTACTTAAGTATCAAAACTAAAAGTATAAATAATTTAACATTTCTTGTATTAAGCAAACCAGATGGCACCATTTTCTTGTTTTTTAAATTTACTGATAGCCAGGGGCACACTCCTACACTCAGACATCATTTACTGATAGCCAGGGGAACACTCCTACACTCAGACATCATTTACTGATAGCCAGGGGAACACTCCTACACTCAGACATAATTTACAAACAAAGCATTTGTGTTTAGTGTGTCCTCCAGATCAGAGGCAGTAGATGACCAGGGATGTTCTCTTGACAAGTGCGTGAATTGGACCATTTTCCTGTCCTGCTAAGCATTCAAAATGTAACGAGTACTTTTAGGTGTCAGGGAAAATGTATGGAGTAAAAAGTACAGTATTTTCTTTAGGAATGTAGTGAAGTAAAAGTAAAAGTTGTCAAAAATAAAAATAGTAAAGTACTGTAATGAGAAATATGTTCTCGATGGTCATAAACCAATTCAATTAAACTACTCAGTCTGCTAATCAGGATTTGTAAGATACTGATTGAAATGAAACAGACGGAGGCCCAGCTAAAATAGTCAATAAGGTTTATTCACGAGAGCGCTGGTTAGTTGTACAAAACCATTCATTTTATACTAGCTCCTTACGCACATACTCTTGCACAAAAACAGAATTCATACGCACATACATTTGCACACAAACAGTAGGTATCCTACGCACGTACTGTCCTGCTGCCCAGCCGCATGTACTGTCCTGCTGCCCAGCCGCATGTACTGTCCTGTTACCCAGCCGCATGTACTGTCCTGCTACCCAGCCGCATGTACTGTCCTGTTACCCAGCCGCATGTACTGTCCTGCTACCCAGCCGCATGTACTGTCCTGCTACCCAGCCGCATGTACTGTCCTGTTACCCAGCCGCACGTACTGTCCTGCTACCCAGCCGCATGTACTGTCCTGCTACCCAGCCGCACGTACTGTCCTGCTACCCAGCCGCACGTACTGTCCTGCTACCCAGCCGCATGTATTGTCCTGCTACCCAGCCGCATGTACTGTCCTGCTACCCAGCCGCATGTACTGTCCTGCTACCCAGCCGCATGTACTGTCCTGCTACCCAGCCGCATGTACTGTCCTGCTACCCAGCCGCATGTACTGTCCTGCTACCCAGCCGACAAAGATTATGGACCGTGAGAATCACTCCCTGTCCTTTCCCCAGTCTCTCTGTGGCCCCTAGCCAAGGTCGGCACTGAATCTTGCTCAGACAGTCTGTGTTTAAGACACTTTAGAGACATATTGTACAGTTTATATTGTTTTACCTTAATTCTGACTAAAACTACACACCTCATTAATTATACTTTTATTGACTAAACCTAAACAAACCCATCAGATAATAAATGTATGATTCTAATAAATTTCATACAGTTATAAGGTTTCAGAGTGGGAATTATTTCATCATTATCTTTCAACATTTAAATTACTTTAACAAATACAGATACCCCAAAAAATGACTTAAGTAGTACTTTAAAGTATTTTTACTTAATTACTTTACACCACTGCTCAATTGAGATAATTTCCACACTGCCCCGTAGGGCTGCACGATATGGGCAAATAATCTAGGATTTATCTTTAACCAAATGTTGCAATTGCGTTTTTACTTGCGAATTAGGGAAAACTGTTGGAATCATGGAAATAGAATGACTATTCTATTTCTATAGTTAGAATGTAATAGTGGGCACTTTGAATACAGTGTTGTTTGAGATGTGTCACGTTCCTGACCTGTTTTCTGTTGTTTTGTATGTGTTTAGTTGGTCAGGGCGTGAGTTGGGGTGGGCATTCTATGTGTTGTGTTTCTATGTTGGGTTTAATGTGTTGCCTGATATGGTTCTCAATTAGAGGCAGGTGTTTGACGTTTCCTCTGATTGAGAACCATATTAAGGTAGGCTGGTTTCACTGTTTGTTTGTGGGTGATTGTCTTCCGTGTCTGTGTATGTCGCACCACACGGGACTGTTTCGTTTGTCGTTCGTGTATGTAGTCTGTTCCTGTTCGTGAGTTCTTCGTGTTATTATGTAAGTTCCATGTTCAGGTCTGTCTACGTCGTTTTGTTATTTTGGTAATAATTTCAAGTGTTTATCGTGTTTCGTCTATATATAATAAATTCATTATGGATTCAACCTACGCTGCATTTTGGTCCGACCCTTACTCCTCCTCCTCGTCCGAGCGTTACAAGCGTTACAAGATGACAACAAATTAAAATGCCAGGGAGGAGTTATTGTGACAGGGTAGGAACTAAAGTGTTGATAAGTGTTTCCTAGGGGACACTATAATCTTTGGCTACATTGCATGTTTTCTCTTGGCTACTTCATGTAGCTAACATATTCTTGCTTTGCATATTCCTCTTTGATTTAGAATATCAATCAAATTCAATCAAATGTATTTATAAAGCCCTTCTTACATCAGCTGATGTCACAAAGTGCTGTACAGAAACCCAGCCTAAAACCCCAAACAGCAAGCAATGCAGGTGTAGAAGCACGGTGGCTAGGAAACACTCCCTAGAAAGGCAAGAACCTAGGAAGAAACCTAGAGAGGATCCAGGCTATGAGGGGTGGCCAGTCCTCTTCTGGCTGTGCCAGGTGGAGATAATAACAGAACATGGCCAGGATGTTCAAATGTTCATAGATGACCAGCAGGGTCAAATAATAATAATCACAGTGGTTGTCAAGGGTGCAACAGGTCAGCACCTCAGGAGTAAATGTCAGTTGGCTTTTCATAGCCGATCATTCAGAGTATCTCTACCACTCCTGCTGTTTCTAGAGAGTTGAAAACAGCAGGTCTGGGACAGGTAGCACGTCCGGTGAACAGGTCAGTGTTCCATAGCCGCAGACAGAACAGTTGAAACTGGAGCAGCAGCAGGTGGACTGGGGACAGCAAGGAGTCATCAGGCCAGGTAGTCCTGAGGCATGGTCCTAGGGCTCAGGTCCTCCGAGAGAGAGAAAGATAGAAAGAAAGAAAGAAAGAGAGAAAGAGAGAATTCGAGAGAGCATACTTAAATTCACACAGGACACCGGATAAGACAGGAGAAATACTCCCGATATAACAGACTGACCCTAGCCCCCGACACATAAACTACTGCAGCATAAATACTGGAGGCTGAGACAGGAGGGGTCGGGAGACACTGTGGCCCCGTCCGACGATACCCCCGGAAAGGGCCAAACAGGCAGGATATAACCCCACCCACTTTGCCAAAGCACAGCCCCCACAACACTAGAGGGATATCTTCAACCACCAACTTACCATCCTGAGACAAGGCTGAGTATAGCCCACAAAGATCTCCCCCACGGCACAACCCAAGGGGGGGGTGCCAACCCGGACAGGATACTGTTGCACAAACAACATGCTGATTTAGGTCTACACCGTCACTGGTGTTATCAGGCTGTATTAGCTAGCTACGTTTGCTCTTACTCAGTACATGCATTAGCTAGCTAGCTATTAGCATTAGCGGCTAACAATTAGCGTATCACAAGATTTAGGACAACTTGCTAAGAAAAGACAAACTAGCTGTTTGCTGATGTAAGAAACACAAGCTAATAGTGTCATTATAGAACGCTAGTGGATTTATATTAAGAAGCAAAGAGAATACAGCATCGTTGTCATCAACATTGTTGTATGTGCTGCATTGACCATGCAGACTGAACGCAAGTGTCTCGTGGTTGAGGAACAGCATGCGCTCCTTGAGTGGCAGGAAGCCTAGCTATGTCTGTGTGGAAAGTGGCACGGAGAGAGAGAGCTGAGAGAGATGACTCAAGTAGCGAAGTAAACTATAAAAATTGACATTACACATGGCGTATCACATTTAACAAACCACGCATTGGTTTCCCTGCATCAATACTGGTATATCATAAAATATGGTAAACCGCCCACTATTTGCTCTACTCATTATTTGGTAACATTTGAATTAAGAGACAATTAACCACCAGTCTCAGTGACCATGAATACATTAAATTACAAATTACAATAAACCCTTTCCTCTCTCCCTGTTCTCTCCTGTCTACATTTCCTCTCTCCCTCTTCTCTCCTCTCTACATGTCCTCTCTCCCTCTTCTCTCCTCTCTCCATTTCCTCCCTCCCTCCCCCCTTTCTCTCTCCTCATTTCCCCCTCTGCTCTCTCTACATTTCAATCTCTCCCTCCCCCTCTCTCTTCTCTCTACATGTCCTCCCTCCCCTCTCCTCTCTCCACCTCTCTCTCTCCATTTCCTCCCTCTCTTCTCTCTCCATTTTCTGCCTCCTTCTCCTCTCCTCTCTCTTCATTTCCTCCCTCTACTCTCTTTTCTCTCTACATATCCTCCGTCCCCCTCTCCTCTCTCCACCTCTCTCTACATTTCCTCCTCCTCTCTCCACCTCTCTCTTAATTTCCTCCCTCTCCTCTCTCTCCATTTCCTCCCTCTCTCTCCATTTACCCTCTCCCTCCTTCCCCCCCCCGCGTTGTGCTCCCTCCCTCTGTCTGTGTGAAGGTTGCTAGGATACTGGGTGTTACCGAGGAGATGCAGAGGATGATGGGAGTGGGCTCAGGACTGGAGTTGTTGACTCTTCCTCACGGACACCAGCTGAGACTGGACCTACTGGAGCGGTAAGGGTTACGCTTGTGGTTGAGGCTAGGGTTAGGGTTGAACCGGAATGTCGACATGAAGCTAGGGTTAGGAGTAGATTGTGGTTGGTGCTGTTCTCATCCTATTCTTCCTTGTCTCATCCCTCTCCCCTCCTCCTCCTCAAATTCTCCTCAGGTTCTATACTATGTCTATAATGACCGCTGTGGACCTGCTGGGCTGTACAGGCAGTAAAGAGGAGAGGGCTGCTCTGCTCCATAAAACCATCCAGCTGGCTGCTGAACTCAAGAGCAACCTGGGGAACATGTTTGGCTTCGCTGCTGTGATGAGAGCACTGGAGCTACCACAGGTATGGACCAACCATGTACAGTACACACACACACACACACACACACACACACACACACACACACACACACACACACACACACTCACACTCACACTCACGCATGCAGTAATACACACAGAGTAATAAACATACAGGAATACACACACGTACAACACCAAATATCGGTAGAGGTACATCATTATCTATATGATATATTGTCGCATGCTGTTATATCTCCCTTTCTCTTCTCTTTCGTCTCTCTCTCTCCTCTCTTCTCTTCTCTTTCGTCTCTCTATCTCTCCTCTCTTCTCTTCTCTTTCGTCTCTCTATCTCTCTCTTTCTCTTCTCTTTCGTCTCTCTCTCCTCTCTTCTCTTTCTCTTCTCTTTTGTCTCTCTATCTCTTTTCTCTCCTCGCTTCTCCTCTCTTCTCTTCTCTTTCGTCTCTCTCTCCTCTCTTCTCTTTCGTCTCTCTGTCTCTCCTCTCTTCTCTTCTCTTTTGTCTCTCTATCTCTCTCCTCTCTTCTCTTTTGTCTCTCTATCTCTCTCCTCTCTTCTCTTTTGTCTCTATCTCTCTCCTCTCTTCTCTTTCGTCTCTCTATCTCTCTCCTCTCTTCTCTTTCGTCTCTCTATCTCTCTCCTCTCTTCTCTTTCGTCTCTCTATCTCTCTCCTCTCTTATCTTTCATCTCTCTATCTCTCTCCTCTCTTCTCTTTTGTCTCTCTATCTCTCTCCTCTCTTCTCTTTTGTCTCTCTATCTCTCTCCTCTCTTCTCTTCTCTTTCGTCTATCTCTCTCCTCTCTTCTCTTCTCTTTCGTCTCTCTATCTCTCTCCTCTCTTCTCTTCTCTTTCGTCTCTCTCTCCTCTCTTCTCTTCTCTTTCGTCTCTCTGTCTCTCCTCTCTTCTCTTCTCTTTCGTCTCTCTCTCCTCTCTTCTCTTCTCCTTCGTCTCTCTGTCTCTCCTCTCTTCTCTTCTCTTTCGTCTCTCTGTCTCTCTCCTCCTCTCTTCTCTTTTGTCTCTCTCTCTCCTCTCTTCTCTTTCGTCCCTCTGTTTCTCTCTCTCCTCCTCTCTTCTCTTTCGTCTCTCTCTCCTCCTCTCTTCTCTTCTCTTTCGTCTCTCTGTCTCTCTCCTCTCTTCTCTTCTCTTTCGTCTCTCTGTGTCTCTCTCTCTCAGATCTCTCGTCTGGAGCAGACGTGGATGACTTTACGTCAGAGACACACAGAGGGAGCCATCCTCTATGAGAAGAAGCTCAAGCCATTCATGAAGAACATGAACGATGGCAAAGGTATGGAGCTGGAGGCTGTGTGTGTTTCTGTGTGCGTTGTGTGTTTGATTTGCACAGAACAACGGTATGTGTGTTTCTCTCTCTGTGTCAGTGTGTCTCTCTCTCTGTGTGTTCCAGAGAGCACTGTGTTGTCCAACACCTCCTTCCCTCATGTGGTTCCTCTGCTGTCTCTGCTGGAGAGGAGTGTGGCCGTGGGGGAAGGGCCAGGGGCGGGGATAGAATCCTGGGAGAAAGTGCAGGCGGGGGTTGACGTGGTGATGTCACACCTGGAGGCTGCCCGGACCATCGCTCACCATGGGGGGCTGTACCGCACCAACGCTGAGACCAAACTACAGGGTAAGGCCTGGGGGAGCGTGTGTGTGTGTTCTTCGCTGTGTGTGCTCTGTGTATTTGTTTGACTTGCACACACATGAGACCCGGTTTCCCGTACTTAAATCACTGTCAGACACTCAGAGAATCTCATTCATCAGTCGATAATCACAGACTCATTCAGTCATTATTGGAAGTGCTTTTTAGTCTAGTTATAGCTTTAATCCAGGTCCGGGAAAGCATTCGGTAGAGTATAGTGTAGTATTATAGTATCGTGTGATTATCCAGTATGACTATCCAGGTCCGGGAAAGCATTCCGTAGAGTATAGAGTAGTATTATAGTATCGTGTGCCGAGTCAGCCATATTGTTATGAATTAACCACCAAGGGCTTGTCTGATTAGTGGATGTTGTGCATTGATTTATTTGAGTAATAACTGTCGTGTTTCTGTACATGTTGAAGTTGTTATGTTGCTCCTTGATGCTGACGCATCCTAATATCTGACGGTGTGTGTGGTCAGTATGTTTATAATGGTTCATTGACATTGATCTGAAATAATGATTGAGGTGTTGGTTGTTGGGCTATCTGTGGTAGTGTGCTGGTGATGGTTACGGTATGTTGACATTTATCACTATTGGTTCTGATTGATTCCAGTCCCTGGCGATGAGTGTATTGAGCAGGATGTCAATAACTATCTTAACTAGACTTTGTTTTCCACAATGTCTGTAATATCGATCAATCCCTCTCTCCTCTTTTTTCTCTTTCTCTCCCTTATGTTCTGTTGTCTCCCCCTCTCCTCTCCTCTCCCTCTCCTCCTCCTCTCCTCTCCTCCCCTCTCCTCTCCTCCTGTCCTCTCCTCCTCTCCTCCTCCTCTCCTCCTCTCCTCCCCTCTTCCTGTCCTCCTCTCCTCCCCCTCTCCTCCTCTCCTCCTCCTCTCATCCTCTCCTCTCCTCCTCTCTTCCTCCTGTCCTCTCCTCCTCCTCTCATCCTCTCTTCCTCCTGTCCTCTCCTCCTCCTCTCCTCTCCTCCTCCTCCTCCCTCTCCTCTCCTCCTCCTCTCCTCCTCTCTTCCTCCGCTCCTCCTCTCTTCCTCCTGTCCTCTCTTCCTCCTCTCCTCCTCTCTTCCTCCTGTCCTCTCCTCTCTTCCTCCTCTCCTCATCTCCTCTTCCTGTTCTCTCCTCTCCTCCTCTCTTCCTCCTCTCCTCGTCTCCTCCTCCTGTTCTCTCCTCTCCTCCTCTCTTCCTCCTGTCCTCTCCTCCTCCTCTCCTCCTCTCTTCCTCCTGTCCTCTCCCCCTCTCCTCTCCTCCTCCTCTCCTCCTCCTGTCCTCTCCTCTCTCTCCTCCTCCTCCACCAGGCTTCCAGGAGAGGGAGGAGGTTCTGGAGATCTTCCGGACAGAGTTCCAGATGAGGTTGCTATGGGGAAGTCGGGGGTCGGAGGGCAGCCAATCAGAGCGCTATGAGAAGTTTGACAAAGTCCTGACCGCTCTGTCTCACAAGCTGGAACCTCTTGTACGCCACAGTGAACTATAGCATCCATCTCACCAAACACCCCTATACACAGCACTCACAGTGGTATGGCCCGTCTCCCCACACTGCTGCTGGATGAATCCAATGTGAGGGGAGGAAGCAGCTAACGGAGACAAGAGAATAGACTGAGAGAGGAAAAGGGTACGCTAGGAGAGAAGGAGCGTCTCACTGTATATCCCCATAAAAGTCATAAAGGGCTTTTTCAGAGCTCTTAAACAGTGTGGGAAGTTACATATTCTGCCTATCTTCGAAGTACAGATAATTGTATGGTGTGCGCTTAGGGTCAAACAGCACAGGGGAGGGAGTATAGGGAAGACAAAGCTCTGATTTGTCTAAAACCTCCCTCACTAGTACTGTCACAACTCTGTAGTATCACCAACTTAAAGAGACAGTAATATTTAAAACAATGTTTGTGCTCTTCAGGACACCTGTATAATAGATATAAAACTATCTGTATCTATGACCTGTGTCACCAGACCTCAGCTTCAGACTGAGAGGTAGTGTGTTCTGGAATCTGTTGTTCTTGTATAGGCTCTCTGCATATCTGCCATTCATTCCATATTCCATCACGTCCCCTGCTGATGACACCTGCAGTGTGCTCATACAGCTGGCCTCTTATCGGTCTGTTTTGAACAAGTCATAATATATGTTATGTTTCCAAACCACACCAGCTGTCTGAGGCGTACTGTGCTCTGCCTAAAAGCATTTTCTCTCTGTGAACTTTGTTTGTGTGCTGTTCAGTGGCAGTTATCTTATATGAGGGCTCTTCTGAGAAGCATTCACCCCCCCTCTTCTTTTCTCCGTTTCTGGCATGTCATAAATGTTTCTCAAATCAAAACAAAATCAAATTGTATTGGTCACATGCACATATTGGGCAGATGTTATTGCGGGTGTAGCGAAATTCTTGTGGCATGTCAATAATGTTTCTGGCATATTATTAATGTTTCTGCCATGTCATTAATGTCATGTCCTTAATGTTTCTGGCATGTCATTAATGTTTCTGGCATGTCATTAATGTTTCTGGCATGTCATTAATGTTTCTGTCATGTCAATAATGTTTCTGGCATGTCATTAATGTTTCTGGCATGTCATTAATGTTTCTGGCATGTCATTAATGTTTCTGTCATGTCAATAATGTTTCTGTCATGTCAATAATGTTTCTGGCATGTCATTAATATTTCTGGCATGTCATTAATATTTTTGGCATGTCATTAATATTTCTGGCATGTCATTAATATTTTTGGCATGTCATTAATATTTCTGGCATGTCATTAATATTTCTGGCATGTCATTAATATTTCTGGCATGTCATTAATATTTTTGGCATGTCGTTAATGTTTCTGGCATGTCATTAATATTTTTGGCATGTCGTTAATATTTCCTGATGACTCCTGTCCCATTTACATCATATGAGCATGTTTTTTCTGCACTTGTCACACACACAATTAAAAATAGCCATAATGCACTCTCACCTGTTTGTGTGAACTATTGGACTTCAGGCACATGTGTTATAATGTAAAACACTGACTGTGCTGTTCTCTTGATCGTTACTTAGATATTTTTGAAAGGCGTGGCATTCCAAATACTGAGTGATATTTTTTTTCTTCTTCCTGACAAACTTTGTTGTCATGGTAACATGTTTGACAGACTTTGTTGACATGATAACGTAACATGTTTGAGCCTCTGCTGTTCCCATACGATTCAGGTTTTAACCGGCGTGAATGAATGTGCTTTGGTCTGAAAGCGATCCAGAACGTTCTCAGGGCAGAATGGAGACCCTAAAAAATGTATTTTTGCTGAAATGCTTTAGTGAAATAAATGTCATGTAAAATGCAACTTCAACATGAGGGCTTAGAGGAATCTGGCAACTTCCTTGGAACTAAATACATTGTGACCTTTGATCAAATAATTCCTGGAAACTTTTCATCTGCCGACTCCTAAGCAGTAGTCACGTTACTGTCACAGTGGGCACGTTACTGTCACAGTGGTCACGTTACTGTCACAGTGGTCATGTTACTGTCACAGTGGTCACGTTACTGTCACAGTGGTCATGTTACTGTCACAGTGGTCACGTTACTGTCACAGTGGTCACGTTACTGTCACAGTGGTCACGTTACTGTCACAGTGGTCACGTTACTGTCACAGTGGTCATGTTACTGTCACAGTGGTCACGTTACTGTCACAGTGGTCACGTTACTGTCACAGTGGTCACGTTACTGTCACAGTGGTCACGTTACTGTCACAGTGGTCATGTTACTGTCACAGTGGGCACGTTACTGGCATTACTCGCAGTGGTCACGTTACTGTCGCAGTGGTCACGTTACTGTCGCAGTGGTCACGTGACAGTCGCAGTGGTCACGTTACTGTCACAGTGGTCACGTTACTGTTGCAGTGGTCACGTTACTGTCGCAGTGGTCACGTTACTGTCGCAGTGGTCACGTGACAGTCGCAGTGGTCATGTTACTGTCACAGTGGTCACGTTACTGTCGCAGTGGTCACGTTACTGTCGCAGTGGTCACGTTACTGTCGCAGTGGTCACGTTACTGTCGCAGTGGTCACGTTACTGTCGCAGTGGTCACGTTACTGTCGCAGTGGTCACGTGACAGTCGCAGTGGTCACGTTACTGTTGCAGTGGTCACGTTACTGTCGCAGTGGTCACGTTACTGTCGCAGTGGTCACGTTACTGTCGCAGTGGTCACGTTACTGTCGCAGTGGTCACGTTACTGTCGCAGTGGTCACGTTACTGTCGCAGTGGTCACGTTACTGTCACAGTGGTCACGTTACTGTCGCAGTGGTCACGTTACTGTCGCAGTGGTCACGTTACTGTCGCAGTGGTCATGTTACTGTCGCAGTGGTCACGTTACTGTTGCAGTGGTCACGTTACTGTCGCAGTGGTCACGTTACTGGCATTACTCGCAGTGGTCATGTTACTGTCACAGTGGTCACGTTACTGTCGCAGTGGTCACGTTACTGTCGCAGTGGTCACGTTACTGTTGCAGTGGTCACGTTACTGTCACAGTGGTCACGTTACTGTCGCAGTGGTCACGTTACTGTCACAGTGGTCACGTTACTGTCACAGTGGTCACGTTACTGTCACAGTGGTCACGTTACTGGCATTACTCGCAGTGGTCACGTTACTGTCGCAGTGGTCACGTTACTGTCGCAGTGGTCACGTTACTGTCACAGTGGTCACGTTACTGTCGCAGTGGTCACGTTACTGTCGCAGTGGTCACGTTACTGTCACAGTGGTCACGTTACTGTCGCAGTGGTCACGTTACTGTCGCAGTGGTCACGTTACTGTCGCAGTGGTCACGTTACTGTCGCAGTGGTCACGTTACTGTCACAGCGGTCACGTTACTGTCGACACAAAAGCTCTATGGCTGATGATCATGATGATTAGTTATTTTCAGTTATTTTATTGTCAGTGTCTGCTGATTGGTTTCTAATCAAATATGTATTAGGCTGACTCTCAGATCTATGCAATCACTTTAATGAATTAATGGTTTAGTCCTCACATAGGAAACAAGCAGAGTAGACTCTGCTTCACCCTGAGGATGTGTTGCGTGTGAGTGCCAGCCAGACGGTGCATCCCAGGTTATATTAATTGAGCACCAAACAAAGGAAAACAGGCTGAAACAGGGAGGGATTATCTGAACTTGTCCAATTGTTTTTGTCTTCTGTTGCAAAATGTTTTGCTACGGTGTGCCCTAATAAATACGACCACAGTCAGCCAGTGAGTATAAATGATGGGAGTCCAATGACGAATTGTCCCTTCTGTCCAGAAGAGGGCGCTGTTGTTCAGTCAGCAAAACAATCCAGAGTGAATATTGAATAGGATTTTGTGATTTTGTGTTTTTTTTTGCGATTATGAATAAAGCCTGCTGGTTTAGGAACAATGATGATGTGCTGTATGTAATGATGTTTGTCTCACCTTATGTTGTACAGATTACATGTGTGGGTTTTCCCTGTTGTAAATAGTCAATCTGGAACGATGAACCTGTAAAGAAACAGGACTAAATACTCCCATCGTTGTGACACCCACGTTTTTTTTTTTTATGTACTGTACATAACGGTTCACTTGTTTTTCAAATAAATAAAGCTTTTGTCAGTGCTTTGTAGGCCTGTGGCTTGATTAGATTGACTCTATTCGCTACTCTGTGTTCAAGGTAGAAATCGCTAGATGGCAGTACTGTCTCACTAATAATGTTGAACGAGAGTTGAATCGTGAGCTTTAAACATCACCCCTGACTTCATCTTTGTCTACTTGTGTACACAGTGTTTCAGCTAGCTGCATGGGTACAGACAGCACAGTTCAAAGGTGTTGCTTACTAGTAAGATAGAACTACTGGACATCAAAGAAGATGTGATGAGTTGTCATTTTTAAATAAAAGCCTTACGACCTGTGAAATGACTGTCAATACTGCCATCCCTGTGTGCCTGTGTGCACATACTGCCGTGCCTGTGTGCACATACTGCCGTGCCTGTGTGCACATACTGCCGTGCCTGTGTGCACATACTGCCGTGCCTGTGTGCCTGTGTGCACATACTGCCGTGCCTGTGTGCACATACTGCCGTGCCTGTGTGCACATACGTCCGTGTGTGTGTTCGCCTGTCTTTGAGCTACCGAGCATGTGCACTGTAGTTCAGGGCTGGGCATTAGATGACAAGAATCTCACGTGACTCTATATGGTCAGTGCGGGGCAGAGACGAAATGGTGGTGGAGACAGGGGGAAGAGAACAGGCTAGTTTGTGTTAACAGTCAGGACTCAGTCCATGTTAACAGTCAGGACTCAGCCCATGTTAACAGTCAGGATTCAGTCCATGTTAACAGTCAGGATTCAGTCCATGTTAACAGTCAGGACTCAGTCCATGTTAACAGTCAGGACTCAGTCCATGTTAACAGTCAGGACTCAGCCTATGTTAACAGTCAGGACTCAGTCCAGGTTAAGAGTCAATACTAAGTCCATGTTAACAGTCAGGACTCAGCCCATGTTAACAGTCAGGACTCAGTCCATGTTAACAGTCAGGACTCAGCCTATGTTAACAGTCAGGATTCAGTCCATGTTAACAGTCAGGATTCAGTCCATGATACGAGTCAGGACTCAGCCTATGTTAACAGTCAGGACTCAGCCCATGTTAACAGTGAGGACTCAGTCCATGTTAACAGTCAGGACTCAGCCCATGTTAACAGTCAGGACTCAGCCTATGTTAACAGTCAGGACTCAGCCCATGTTAACAGTCAGGATTCAGTCCATGTTAACAGTCAGGACTCAGCCCATGTTAACAGTCAGGACTCAGTCCATGTTAACAGTCAGGACTCAGTCCATGTTAACAGTCAGGACTCAGCCTATGTTAACAGTCAGGACTCAGCCCATGTTAACAGTCAGGACTCAGCCCATGTTAACAGTCAGGACTCAGCCCATGTTAACAGTCAGGACTCAGCCCATGTTAACAGTCAGGACTCAGCCCATGTTAACAGTCAGGACTCAGCCCATGTTAACAGTCAGGACTCAGCCTATGTTAACAGTCAGGACTCAGCCCATGTTAACAGTCAGGACTCAGCCCATGTTAACAGTCAGGACTCAGCCCATGTTAACAGTCAGGACTCAGCCCATGTTAACAGTCAGGACTCAGCCCATGTTAACAGTCAGGACTCAGCCCATGTTAACAGTCAGGACTCAGCCCATGTTAACAGTCAGGACTCAGCCCATGTTAACAGTCAGGACTCAGCCCATGTTAACAGTCAGGACTCAGCCTATGTTAACAGTCAGGACTCAGCCCATGTTAACAGTCAGGACTCAGCCCATGTTACGAGTCAGGACTCAGCCTATGTTAACAGTCCTAGCTGCACTGTCAGGCATAATGATGCATCCATTCCCTCAGCCTTGGCTAAGACAGGAGAGACTGGGGCACTGCCGCTGATGCCCCCCATGCACCCCTCTCTGTCTCTCACCCCCCACCCCCTCTCCCTACGCCAAGAAGACAATGGTACGGCCAGGCTCTGTCTCATACCCCAGCGCTCAGAGTCACAGGCGTGGGAGGTAGAGAAACAACGTCAAACAAAAGATTTCTTGTGATGAAACGATCTCCAATTCAAAAAGGCCATGATGAGGACATTCCAGTGTGTGTTGATGCTGAGGAAGAGAGGAAAGGAGTTGATGTACTTTCATATTAGTTTCATAACCTAAGCAGCAGTAACTATGGGGTGTGTGAATGACAATAAGCCACACAGAGGGCATTCTCTCTGCTATCCCCGCCTGCGTCCATGATCCATGTAACAGGCTCATTCTTCTATTTCTTTATATGCTGCTCACTGAAACAGACCATGGCTCTCTTTCCCATCCTCACCAATTCACTACTAATCTAATCCTCTCTGCCTCCTTTCACTGCAAATCTATTGTGTTCTCCGTTGTCGGTTATCCATGTGTGACATAGCTGCATGTTCATGGTAGTATATCACAGGATTTATCACATCTGATTGATCACATAGCAGCACCAATTGTATTGTGTTGGTGTGGGGTTCAATGCAGCACCAATTGTATTGTGTTTGTGTGGGGTTCAATGCAGAACCAATTAGAGGTCGACCGATTATGATTTGTCGACGCCGATACCGATATCGATTATTGGAGGACCAAAAAAAGCCGATACCGATTAATCGGCCAATTTTAATATATATTTGTAATAATGACAATTCCAACAATACTGAATGAACAATGAACACTTTTATTTGAACTTAATATATTATATAAATAAAATCAATTTAGTCTCAAATAAATAATGAAACATGTTCAATTTGGTTTAAATAATGAAAAACACAGTGTTGGAGAAGAAAGTAAAAGTGCAGTATGTGCCATGTAAAAAAGCTAACGTTTAAGTTCCTTGCTCAGAACATGAGAACATATGAAAGCTGGTGGTTCCTTTTAACATGATTCTTCAATATTCCCAGTTAAGATGTTTTAGGTTGTAGTTATTATAGGACTATTTCTCTCTATACCATTTGTATTTCATATACCTTTGACTATTGGATGTTCTTATAGGCACTTTAGTATTGCCAGCCTAATCTTGGGAGTTGATAGGCTTGAAGTCATAAACAGCGCTGTGTATCAAGCATTGCTAAGAGCTGCTGGCAAACGCAGTAAAGTGCTATTTGAATGAATGCTTACGAGCCTGCTGCTACCTACCACCGCTCAGTCAGACTGCTCTATCAAATATCAAATCATATACTTCATTATAATATGATAAATATACAGAAATACGAGCCTTTGGTCATTAATATGGTCAAATCCGTAAACTATCATTTCGAGAACAAAACGCTTATTCTTGCTGTGAAATAGGGAACCGTTCCGTATTGTGTCGAACAGGTGGCAACCCTAACATGCTGACCAGACCGGACACGTCGCGTGTGCGAGCGTCGCAAAATAAATTTTGAAATCCATGTTATTCAATTATTTCACCCACACTGCTCGTGTGCGCCAACGAGCGCCTGCGATGCCAAGGGATAAAATGGAACTCCTATTTCTGACGCAGATCACACTGAAAGTCCTGCCTCTCCCATCTCCTCATTGGTTTATAGAAGTAGGTACCCACGTGCCATCTCCTCATTGGTTATACCCACGTGGGTGATTGAAAGACGAACTGTTTTGCCGGTAGTCGTGGTAATACTATGAAAGTTTAGATGCGATCACCAAATAAGTTCAACAATGAAAAAGCCTGAAAGGAGAAGAGATGACTAGAAACGATTTGGTTGGCTGTTTTATGTGTGGATCAATTGTCGGAGAAGAGGATCTTGTGCAGTTCAGGTAAAATAACAACTCAATGTTTATATCCCAGGACAAATTAGCTAGCAACAGCAAGCTAGTTAAATAGGACAAATTAGCTAGCAAGTGCAAGCTAACTAGCTAAATTGCCATTCATGTTTAATGCTTTTTGACCTGTCCCCAAATGAATGTCATTGGTTCAGAGTTTGTTTTGATATTTTAACCTGCGTGTTGTGATCGCGTTTGGTGTAGGGGGACAAAATAAATGTATGCACGATAGCGCACGATGGCGGACGCATGCAGCCAGTTTGGGTTCCGTGTAAGTATAAATATTGCTGTTACATTGCACAACCTTCAATGTTATGTCATAATTATCTAAAATTATGGCAAATTAATTACAGTCTTTGTTAGGAATAAATGGTCTTCACACAGTTTGGCTGCCCAAACTGTTGCATATACCCTGACTCTGTTTGCACTGAACACAAGAGAAGTGACACAATTTCCCTAGTTAATATTGCCTGCTAACATTAATTTATTTTAACTACATATTCAGGTTTAAAAAGATATACTTGTATATTGATTTTAAGAAAGGCATTGATGTTTATGGTTAGGTACGTTTGTGCAACGATTGTGCTTTTTTCGTCGTGAATGCGCTTTTGTTAAATCATCACCCGTTTGACGAAGTTCAAGTAGGCTGTGATTCGATGATAAATGAACAGCCACGGCAATGATCATATGCAACGCAGGACAAGCTAGTTAACCTAGTAATATCATCAACCATGTGTAGTTAACTAGTGATTATGTTAAGATTGATTGTTTTTTATAAGATAAGTTTAATGCTAGCTAGCAACTTACCTTGGCTCCTTGCAGCCACAAGGTCCTTTTGATGCTGCACTCACGTAACAGGTGGTCAGCCTGCCACGCAGTCTCCTCGTGGATTGCAATGTAATCGTCGTCCAAAAAGACAGATTATCGATTGTTATGAAAACTTGAAATCGGCCCTAATTAATCGGCCATGCCGATTAATCGGTCAACCTCTAGCACCAATTGTATTGTGTTTTTGTAGGGTTCAATGTACCACCAACAAACGCAGCTGATCAAATGTGTTGATGAGATATGCGAGGTGGGCTTGAGATAATGTGTGTTTTTTGCAATGTTATGGTAAACCAGGACTCATATTCATAAAGCGTATCAAAGTATGAATTCTGATCTAGAATAATGTAATCTAATTTGACGTGGACGTGAAAGCAGCCCCCCCGCACCTCTCTGGTTCAGAGGGGTTGGGTTAAATACGGTTGAATGCATTCAGTTGTAAAACTGACTAGGTATCCCCCTTTCCTTTCCCCTTCGCTTCCCTAATCCATTATGATCCCAGATCAGCTCTATGAATATAGACCCCGGTTATGCGCTGGTCTGGGATCAGGGAGAGCGTGTTTTGGCAGCCAGACAGCAGAGGAAGCACTCAGACAAGCTTAGCGTTAATGTGAAGTGACATCAAACTGATGGGTTAATACTAATATGTTAATATTTGGATCTTTAAGCGGTTTCTTGTAGCCATCCCTCTTGTCACAGCACACACACATGGTATGAACCATTGCTTTCCGGTAGAAAATGACTGTGCCACACAGAAGGCTGCTGAGGGTAGAACGGCTCATAATAATGGCTGGAACAGAGCGAATGGAATGGCATCAAACACCTGCAAACCAGTCGTTTGATGTATTTGATACCATTCCACTGATTCCACTCCAGTCATTACCATGAGTCCGTCCTCCCCAATTGAGGTGCCACCAAACTCCTGTGCTGTGCCACTATCATATTGTTGAAACTGTGGATTGAAAGACTACTGGCTATTACTGCTGTAAATCAGTTGTATTACATAAGGAGTTCCACCATTTTAGAATATGAAGCAATGAGTTGTGAGGAGGGCTGCGGACAGTTCCGCCTCCTACAATAACCCCAATTTAACCACTGCCCTGCATGTGTAATGAAAAGTCCCTAGAGGATCCTGCTGCTTGTCTAGCACTAGAGGATGTCTTGTCCACTCCCCTAGACATCAGTCTGTCCGTTGTCTCCTTTTCCCTGGACATCAGTCTGTCTGTGGTCTCCTTTTCCCTGGACATCAGTCTGTCTGTGGTCTCCTTTCCCCTGGACATCAGTCTGTCTGTGGTCTCCTTTTCCCTGGATATCAGCCTGTCTGTGGTCTCCTTTTCCCTGGACATCAGTCTGTCTGTGGTCTCCTTTCCCCTGGACATCAGTCTGTCTGTGGTCTCCTTTTCCCTGGACATCAGCCTGTCTGTGGTCTCCTTTCCCCTGGACATCAGCCTGTCTGTGGTCTCCTTTTCCCTCATTTTCTGACCCCCCCCAGCATCCACCTCACCCATCCACACCATCCTCTACTCCTGTATTTCCTCATTACCACATGAATGGCGTCTAGAAATGGCTACTGAAGCCTTGTACACCAACAGAAGGCAGGAGATTTGCAATTCAATCTCCACCCAAATCGAGACAGGCCTGTCACCAATATGACAGAGGACATGGGGGGGGGGGGGCTGCGCCTGCATCACAGCACCACCACACATACAAACACACAGACATTCACGCACGTGCACACACACACTACTGCAACCACCGATCTCACTTTTACAAAACATAATGTATGAGTTTCCCTATTTCGTTGCATATGGTGTTATGAGACTGTTATAGTCAAACCTTTTTAAAATAGTAGGCAGTTAGAAACACCCTCAAACTTTCAAAGTGACTTTTCTAAAAGAAAACATGTTGTTACGTTACAGCCTTATTATAAAATGAATTAAATTAAAATGTTCGTCAATCTACACACAATACCCCATAATCACAAAGCGAAAACAGGTTTTTCGAAATTTCTGCAAATATAAAAAACAGAAATACCTTATTTATACACTGCTCAAAAAAATAAAGGGAACACTTAAACAACACAATGTAACTCCAAGTCAATCACACTTCTGTGAAATCAAACTGTCCACTTAGGAAGCAACACTGATTGACAATAAATTTCACATGCTGTTGTGCAAATGGAATAGACAAAAGGTGGAAATTATAGGCAATTAGCAAGACACCCCCCAAAACAGGAGTGATTCTGCAGGTGGTGACCACAGACCACTTCTCAGTTCCTATGCTTCCTGGCTGATGTTTTGGTCACTTTTGAATGCTGGCGGTGCTCTCACTCTAGTGGTAGCATGAGACGGAGTCTACAACCCACACAAGTGGCTCAGGTAGTGCAGTTCATCCAGGATGGCACATCAATGCGAACTGTGGCAAAAAGGTTTGCTGTGTCTGTCAGCGTAGTGTCCAGAGCATGCAGGCGCTACCAGGAGACAGGCCAGTACATCAGGAGACGTGGAGGAGGCCGTAGGAGGGCAACAACCCAGCAGCAGGATCGGTACCTCCGCCTTAGTGCAAGGAGGTGCACTGCCAGAGCCCTGCAAAATGACCTCCAGCAGGCCACAAATCCTTGATGAAAACCTGCTCCAGAGTGCTCAGGACCTCTGAATGTCCTTGAGTGGCCCAGCCAGAGCCCGGACTTGAACCTGATCGAACATCTCTGGAAAGACCTGAAAATAGCTGTGTACCAACGCTCCCTATCAAACCTGCTTTTGCTTTGTCATTGTGGGGTATTGTGTGTAGATTGATGAAGGAAAAAAACGATGTAATCAATTTTATAACAAGGCTGTAACGTAACAAAATGTGTAAAATATCAAGGGGTCTGAATACTTTCTGAATCAAATCGAATCAAATTTTATTTGTCACATGCGCCGAATACAACAGGTGTAGACCTTACAGTGAAATGCTTACTTACGAGCCCCTAACCAGCAATGCAGTTTAAAAAAATACAGATAAAAATTAGAGATAAAAGTAACAAGTAATTAAAGAGTAGCAGTGAAATAACAATAGCGAGACTATATACAGGGTGTACCGATACAGAGTCAATGTGCGGGGGCACCGGTTAGTTGAGGTAGTATGTACATGTAGGTAGAGTTATTAAGTGACTATGCAGAGATGACAACAGAGAGCAGCAGTGGTGTAAAGAGGGGGTGAGGAGTGAGGGGGCACTGCAAATAGTCTGGGTAGCCACTTGACTAGATGTTAAGGAGTCTTAGGGCTTTGGGGTAGAAGCTGTTTAGAAGTCTCTTGAACCTAGACTTGGCGCTACGGTACCACTTGCCGTGCAGGAGCAGAGAGAACAGTCTATGACTAGGGTGACTGGAGTCTTTGACAATTTTTAGGGCCTTCCTCCGACACCTCCTGGTATAGAGGTCCTGGATGGCAGGAAGCTTGGCCTCAGTGATGTACTGGGCCGTTCGTATTGCCCTCTGTAGTGCCTTGCGGTCGGAGGCCGAGCAGTTGCCATACTAGGCAGTGATGCAACCAGTCAGGATGCTCTAGGTGGTGCAGCTGTAGAACCATTTAGCTGTGCAGCGGCTAAATCCAAGATGGCATAGCAGTCGGACGTGTGTTTGTCTTGTCCCGTCTTGTCCCGTGTAAATAGTCGGTTTCCTCATTTTTTCGTATATATTTTAACGTCACTTTTCATCTATGACCTGAAAATACTTTCCTGCGACCCGCCTCACACAATGTGGTACGGATCTGCTATTTTTATACGTTTGAACTGGAACCCCCATCAGAAGCTAGCTAGCTAACTAGCTACTAGCTAGTAGTCAGTTAGCCACTGCTAGCGGTCTTCAGCGTTAACTCAGACACCAGCCAGCTTCAGCTCAGTCAATACCTGCCAGTCTGCAAAGCGCGATATCAACCCAGAGCATATCGGACTGCTTTTCTCTACCACATCACCGGATTCCTGACGCAAGCTCTGGACCATTACATTGGATCATCGCAGCTAGCTAGCTGCAAGTGAGTGGCTATTGCTGGCTAACACCTCTGTTCCGAAGCAAGCACCAGTTAGCCTTGAGCTAGCCTCGAGCTAGGCCCATCTCCCGGCTAGCTGAAGAGGTCCATCAGCCTATTTCTTGGGCTACAATACCTCTTTTGCCAATTGGCCTGGACCCTTTATTGCCGACACGGAGCCTTGCCGATCCATCAGGTCTGGTCTGCCAACGTAATCGTCCGAGGTGGTTTCAACAGGATTTTCTGTTGCGATGTTGCCGAAGACCCATCTGCTTGCCCTGGCCCGCTAGCTTTCTGAATCGCCGTGTCTCCTGCTTGCCTAGCGTATTAGCGACTACCGAACGGCTCCCTGACTCACCTATTGCTGCTCATTCGACCCTATATTCACTCGGCTACACATGCCTCTCCCTAATGTCAATACGCCTCGTCTACTCCTGTTTCGGTTAGTTCTTATTGTTTTATTTCACTGTAGAGCCCCCAGTCCCGCTCAACATGCCTTAGATAGCTCTTTTGTCCCACCCCCCACACATGCGGAGACCTCACCTGGCTTAACTGGCACCTCCAGAGACACAACCTCTCTCATCGTCACTCAATGCCTAGGTTTGCCTCCACTGTACTCACATCCTACCATACCATTGTTTGTTCATTATGCCCTGAATCTATTCTACCATGTCCAGAAATCTGCTCCTTTTATTCTCTGTTCCCAACGCACTAGACGACCAGTTCTTATAGCCTTTAGACGTACCCTTATCCTACTCCTCTTCTGTTCCTCTGGTGATGTAGAGGTTAACCCAGGCCCTGTATCCCCCAGCACTACACATATTCCCCAGGCGCTCTCATTTGTTGACTTCTGTAACCGTGAAAGCCTTGGTTTCATGCATGTTAACATCAGAAGCCTCCTCCTGAAGTTTGTTTTATTCACTGCTTTAGCAGACTCTGCCAACCCTGATGTCCTAGCCGTGTCTGAATCCTGGCTTAGGAAGACCACCAAAAATCTTGAAATTTCCATCGTCAACTACAACATTTTCCGACAAGATAGAACTGCCAAAGGAAGCGGAGTTGCAATCTACTGCAGAGATGGCCTGCAGAGTTCTGTCATACTATCCAGGTCTGTACCCAAACAATTCGAGCTTCTACTTTTAAAAATCCACCTTTCCAGAAACAAGTCTCTCACTGTTGCCACTTGCTATAGACCACCCTCTGCCCCCAGCTGTGCCCTGGACACCATATGTGAATTGATTGCCCCCCATCTATCTTCAGCACTCGTGCTGTTAGGTGACCTTAACTGGGACATGCTTAACACCCCGGTCATCCTACAATCTAAGCTTGATGCCCTCAATCTCACACAAATTATCAAAGAACCTACCAGGTACAAACCTAAATCTGTAAACATGGGCACCCTCATAGATGTCATCCTGACCAACTTGCCCTCTCAATACACCTCTGCTGTCTTCAACCAGGATCTCAGCGATCACTGCCTCATTGCCTGCGTCCTGCGTCACTGTCAATCGCTCCCTAAAATTTGCATCCTGTAGCAGAAATTTGCATCCTGTAGCAGAAATTTGCATCCTGTAGCAGAAATTTGCATCCTGTAGCAGTAATTTGCATCCTGTAGCAGAAATTTGCATCCTGTAGCAGAAATTTGCATCCTGTAGCAGAAATTCCAAAAACCTTTGGGACAATGTAAAGTCCATGGAGAGTAAGAGCACCTCCTCCCAGCTGCCCACTGCACTGAGGCAAGGAAACACTGTCACCACCGATAAATCTACGATAATCGAGAATTTCAATAAGCATTTTACTACGGCTGGTCATGCTTTCCACCTGGCTTCCCCGGCCAACAGCTCTGCACAACTCAATGGAGGGAAGTTAGGGTATATTCGATCTCCTGTGAATTCTCAGAATACAGCCGAACCTTAGGCCATCACGGGGATCGGGGCCTTTTCCCGAAGAAGCAGCGTATCCTTCACGTCGGGCTCGTCAGAGTCGTGAAAGGGAAAAGAGGATTCTGCTTGTCCGTGGTGAGAAATCGCAGTCCTAATGTCTAGAAGTTATTTTCGGTCATAAGAGACAGTAGCGGCAACATTATGTACAAAATAAGTAAAAATATAAGTTACAAACAACGCAAATAAGCGAACAAATAAACACAATCGGCTGGGGGCACGTAAAATGTCTGCCATCTTCTCAGGTGCCATCTGCAGACAAAAGGCACTGTATTGGAATGGTATAGGCTTTACTAGTTATATTTCTATCTTCAACATGCAGTTCCAGATAGAGCCCTGACATTTGTTGAAGGCAGCCAATCCAATAGTTTCAGAAAAATAGTCACTTCCTGAGATCTGTATTAATTTATTTTTTTGTAGTTGCTTTCTCAGATCTGTATTTAAATAGTTTTAAAAAGTAGTCACTTTCTGAGATCTGTATTCAAATAGTTGTAAAAAGTAGTAATTTTTTGAAGTCGGTATTAAAAAAAAGTATGTGGACACCACTTCAAATTAGTGGATTCAGCTATGTCAGCCAGAAGATGTTTGGAACCACCAAGACTCTTCTTAGATCTGGCTGCCTGACCAAACTGAGCAATCACTTGGAGTTTGCCAAAATGAACCTAATGGACTCTCAGACCATGAGAAACAAGATTCTCTGGTCTGATGAATCCAAGGTTGAACTCTTTGGCCTGAATGCCAAGCGTCACGTCTGGAAGAAACCTGGCACCATCCCTACAGTGAAGTGGTGGCAGCATCATGGTGTGGGGATGTTCATCAGCGGCAGGGACTGGGATAAAAGGTAGGATCGAGGGAAAGATGAACGGAGAAAAGTACAGAGAAAGATCCTTGATGAAAACCTGCTCCAGAGCGCTCAGGACCTCAGACTGGGGCGAAGATTCAGCTTCCAACAGGACAACAACCCTAAGCACACTGTCAAGACAACACAGGAGTGGCTTCGGGACAAGTCTCTGAATGTCCTTGAGTGAATCAGCCAGAGCTCAGACTTGAACATGATCAAACATCCCTGGAGAGACCTGAAAATAGCTGTGCAGCGAAGCTCCCCATCCAACCTGACAGAGCTTAATAAGATCTGCAGAGAAGAATGGGAGAAACTCCCCAAATGCAGGTGTGCCAGGCTTTTAGCGTCATAACCAAGAAGAATCAAGGCTGTAATCGCTGCCGAAGGTGCTTCAACAAAGTTCTGAGTAAAGGGTCTGAATACTTATATAAATGTGATATTTCAGTTGAAAATTTTAAATAAATAAGCAAAAATGTCTAAAAACCTGTTTTTGCTTTGTCATTGTGTGATATTGTGTGTAGATTAATGAGGGGGAAAAAACGATTTAACAAATTTTAGAAGAAGGCTGTAATGTAACAAAATGTGGATAAAGTCAGGGGGTCTGAATACTTTCCAAAGTCACTGTACTTTTGACCATGTAGTGTAGTCACTTCCAAAGTAAGCATTTTTTTTTTTATCTCACTTGAGTTATGAGGATGTCCCTGATGAACTTGCGATCACAAAAGGGCTCCTGAAAAGTTTGAAAAGCCCTCATGGGACAGGGATGAATGCTTTGAGAGAGAGACACACTCAGACAGATAGACTCTGGGCTCTTAGCCAGCTCAGCACCAGAGCATCATTCTCCAGGCGATGTGAGCTCTCTTTATATGGACCCGTTCTGCACCTGCAGTAGACACACACTATCTTTGCCTCCATCCCCATCTGATCTGTCCTCATTTACTCTCCACCCCCTTTCTCCCAGTCATCTTTGTACTTTGGAATGAGATGTTTGACTCTTGGCCATGTCATGTAGTTGTCATCACCTCCAAAGTAAGCTATATATATATATATATATATATATATATATATATATATATATATATATATATATATATATATATATATATATATATATATTTTATCTCACTCGAGTTATGAGGGGGTCCCCGAAGTGGACACCTGATCGTTGAACATCTCATTCCAAAATCATGGGCATTACTATGGAGTTGGTCCCCCCTTTGCTGCTATAACAAATAAAATCAAATCAAATGTTATTGGTCACATACACATGGTTAGCAGATGTTAATGCGAGTTTAGCGAAATGCTAGTGCTTCTAATTCCGACCAAGTAATGTAACAATTTCACAACAACTACCTTATACACAAGTGTAAAGGAATGAATAAGAATATGTACATATAAACATATGGATGAGAGATGGCCGAACAGCATAGGCAAGATGCAGTAGATGGTATAGTGTACAGTATATACATATGAGATGAGTAATGTAGGGTATGTAAACATTATATAAAGTGGCATTGCTTAAAGTGACTAGTGATACATTTATTATATCCAATTTTTTATTATTAAAGTGGCTAGAGATTTGAGTCAGTATGTTGGCAGCAGCCACTCAATGTTAGTGATGGCTGTTTAACAGTCTGATGGCCTTGAGATAGAAGCTGTTTTTCAGTCTCTCGGTCCCCGCTTTGATGCACCTGTACTGACCTCGCCTTCTGGATGATAGCGGGGTGAACAGGCAGTGGCTCGGGTGGTTGTTGTCCTTGATTATTTTTTTGGCCTTCCTGTGACATCGGGTGGTGTAGGTGTCCTGGAGGGCAGGTAGTTTGCCCCCGGTGATGCGTTGTGCAGACCTAACTACCCTCTGGAGAGTCTTACGGTTGTGGGCGGAGCAGCCCGACAGGATTCACTCGATTGTGCATCTGTAAAAGTTTGTCAGTGCTATTGGTGACAAGCCAAATTTCTTCAGCCTCCTGAGGTTGAAGAAGCGCTCTTCAAGCGCAACAGCGCCGAGGAACTCAAGCGCCGAGGAACTTAAAACTTTCCACCTTCTCCACTACTGTCCCGTCGATGTGGATAGGGGGGTGCTCCCTCTGCTGTTTCCTGAAGTCCACAATCATCTCCTTTGTTTTGTTGATATTGAGTGTGAGGTTATTTTCCTGACACCACACTCCGAGGGCCCTCACCTCCTCCCTGTAGGCCGTCTCGTTGTTGTTGGTAATCAAGCCTACCACTGTAGTGTCGTCTGCAAACTTGATGATTAAGTTGGAAGCGTGCATGGCCACGCAGTCGTGGGTGAACAGGGAGTACAGGAGAGGGCTGAGAACGCACCCTTGTGGGGCCCCAGTGTTGAGGATAAGCGGGGTGGAGACGTTGTTTCCTACCCTCACCACCTGGGGGCGGCCCATCAGAAAGTCCAGGATCCAGTTGCACAGGGCGGGGTCGAGACCCAGGGTCTCGAGCTTAATGACGAGTTTGGAGGGTACTAGGATGTTAAATGCTGAGCTGAAATCGATGAACAGCATTCTTATATAGGTATTCCTCTTGTCCAGATGGGTTAGGGCAGTGTGCATTGTGATTGCGATTGTGTCGTCTGTGGACCTATTGGGGTGGTAAGCAAATTGGAGTGGGTCTAGGGTGTCAGATAGGGTGTAGGTGATATGATCCTTGACAAGTCTCTCAAAGCACTTCATGATGATGGAAGTGAGTGCTACGGGGTGAGAGTCGTTTAGCTCAGTTACTATAGCTTTCTTGGGAACAGGAACAATGGTGGCCCTCTTGAAGCATGTGGGAACAGCAGACTGGGATAGGGATTGATTGAATATGTCCGTAAACACACCAGCCAGCTGGTCTGCACATGCTCTGAGGACGCAGCTAGGGATGCCGTCTGGGCCAGCAGCCTTGCGAGGGTTAACACGTCTAAATGTTTTACTCACGTTGGTGAAAGAAAGCAATGGGGCTGGTTTTCTTTTTTGTAATCTGTGATTGACTGTAGACCCTGCCACATACCTCTCGTGTCTGAGCCGTTGAATTGCGACTCTACTTTGTCTCTATACTGATACTTAGCTTGTTTGATTGCCTTGCGGAGGGAATAGCTACATTGTTTGTATTCGGTCATGTTTCCAGTCGCCTTGCCATGATTAAAAGCAGTGGTTCGCACATTCAGTTTTGCGTGAATGCTGCCACCAATCCACGGTTTCTGGTTGAGGAAGGTTTTATTAGTCGCCGTGGGTACAACATCACCGATGCACTTGCTAATAAACTCGCTCACCGAATCAGCGTATACATCAATGTTGTTGTCCGACTCTATCCGGAACATATCCCAGTCCACATGATCAAAGCAATCTTGAAGCGTGAAATCAGATTGGTCGGACCAGCGTTTAACAGACCTGAGCACGGCGTTTCCTGTTTTAGTGTCTGTCTATAGGCTGGGAGCAGCAAAATGGAGTCGTGGTCAGATTTGCCGAAAGAAGGGCGAGGGAGGGCTTTGTATGCGTCGCGGGAGTTAGAATAGCAATGATCCAGTTTTGCCAGCCCGGGTAGCGCATTCGGTATGCTGATAAAATTTAGGGAGCCTTCTTTTCAGATTTGCCTTGTTAAAATCCCCAGCTACAATAAATGCAGCCTCAGGATGTGTGGTTTCCAGTTTACATAGAGTCCAATGAAGTTCTTTCAGGGCCGTCAAGGTGTCTGCTTGGGGGGATATACACAGCTGTGATTAGAATCGAAGAGAGTTCTCTTGGTAGATAATGCGGTCGGCATTTGATTGTAAGGAATTCTAGGTCAGGTGAACAAAAGGACCTGAGTTCCTGTATGTTGTTATGATCACACTACGACTCGTTAATCATAAGGCATACACCCCCGCCCTTCTTCTTATCAGAGAAGCCTCCACTCTTCTGGGAAGGCTTTCCACTAGATGTTGGAACAATGCTGCAGGGACTTCAAATCGAATCAAAGTTTATTTGTCACGTGCGCTGAATACAACAGGTGTAGACCTTACAGTGAAATGCTTACTTATAGGCTTTAACCAATAGTGCAAAAAAGGTATTAGGTGAACAATAGGTAAGTAATGAAATAAAACAACAGTAAAAAGACAGTGAAAAATAACAGCAGCGAGGCTATATACAGTTGCGAGGCTATAAGAGTAGCGAGGCTACATACAGACACCGGTTAGTCAGCCTGAGTGAGGTAGTATGTACATGTAGATATGGTTAAAGTGACTATTCATATACGATGAACAGAGAGTAGCAGTAGCGTAAAAGAGGGGTTGGCGGGTGGTGGGTGGTGGGACACAATGCAGATAGCCCGGTTAGCCAATGTGCGGGAGCACTGGTTGGTCGAGCCAATTGAGGTAGTACGTACATGAACGTATAGTTAAAGTGACTATGCATATATGATAAACAGAGAGAAGCAGCAGCGTAAAAGAGGGGTTGTCGGGGGAGGGGGGTAAACACAATGCAAATAGTCTGGGTAGCCATTTGATTACCTGTTCAGGAGTCTTATGACTTGGGGTAAAAACTGAGAAGCCTTTTTGTCCTAGACTTGGCACTCCGGTACCGCTTGCCATGCGGTAGTAGAGAGAACAGTGTATGACTGGGGTGGCTGGGGTCTTGACAATTTTTAGGGCCTTCCTCTGACGCCGCCTTGTGTAGAGGTCCTGGAGGACAGGCAGCTTAGCCCCAGTGATGTACTGGGCCGTACGCACTACCCACGTAGTGCCTAGCGGTCGGTGGCCGAGCAATTGCCGTACCAGGCAAAGATGCAACCAGTTAGGATGCGCTCGATGTTGCAGCTGTAGAACCTTTTGAGGATCTCAGGACCCATGCCAAATCTTTATAGTTTCCTGAGGGGGAATATGCTTTGCCGAGCCCTCTTCACGACTGTCTTGGTGTGTTTGGACCATAATAGTTTGTTGTTGATGTGGACACCAAGGAACTTAAAGCTCTCAACCTGCTCCACTACAGCCCCGTCGATGAGAATGGGGACGTGCTCGGTCCTCCTTTTCCTGTAGTCCACAATCATCTCCTTAGTCTTGGTTACATTGAGGGATAGGTTGTTATTCTGGCACCACCCAGCCAAGTCTCTGACCTCCTCCCTATAGGCTATCTCGTCGTTGTTGGTGATCAGGCCTACCACTGTTGTGTCATCTGCAAACTTAATGATGGTGTTGGAGATGTGCCTGGTCATGCAGTCGTGGGTGGACAGGGAGTACAGGAGGGGACTGAGCACGCACCCCTGGGGAGCTCCAGTGTTGAGGATCAGCGTGGCCGATGTGTTGTTACCTACTCTCACCACCTGGGGGCGGCCCGTCAGGAAGTCCAGGATCCACTCTCTCTCACTCTATTCTCCAGTGACTCCGTCTCTCTCTATTCTCTAGTGTCTCCCCTCTCCCTCTCTCTCTATTCTCCAGTGTGTCACCTCTCTCTATATTCTCCAGTGTGTCACCTGTCTCTCTATTCTCCAGTGTCTCCCCTCTCCCCCTCTCCCCATCTCACTATTCTCCAGTGTCTCCCCTCTCCCTATTCTCCAGTGTCTCCCCTCTCCCTATTCTCCAGTGTCTCCCCTCTCCCTCTCTCCATATTCTCCAGTGTCTCCCCTCTCCCTATTCTCCAGTGTCTCCCCTCTCCCTATTCTCCAGTGTCTCCCCTCTCCCCCTCTCCATATTCTCCAGTGTCTTCCCTCTCCCTATTCTCCAGTGTCTCCCCTCTCCCCATCTCCCCATCTCCCTATTCTCCAGTGTCTCCCCTCTCCCCATTTCACTATTCTCCAGTGTCTCCCCTCTCCCTCTCTCCATATTCTCCAGTATCTCTCCTCTCCCTATTCTCCAGTGTCTCCCCTCTCCCTATTCTCCAGTGTCTCCCCTCTCCCTCTCTCCATATTCTCCAGTGTCTCCCCTCTGCCTATTCTCCAGTGTCTCCCCTCTCCCCCTCTCCATATTCTCCAGTGTCTCCCCTCTCCCTATTCTCCAGTGTCTCCCCTCTCCCCATCTCCCCATCTCCCTATTCTCCAGTGTCTCCCCTCTCCCTATTCTCCAGTGGCTCCCCTCTCCCTATTCTCCAGTGTCTCCCCTCTCCCTATTCTCCAGTGTCTCCCCTCTCCCCATTTCACTATTCTCCAGTGTTTCCTCTCTCCCCATCTACCTATTCTCCAGTGTCTCCCCTCTTTCCTCTCCCTATTCTCCAGTGTCTCCCCTCTCCCTATTCTCCAGTGTCTCCCCTCTCCCCCTCTCACTATTCTCCAGTGTCTCCCCTCTCCCCATCTACCTATTCTCCAGTGTCTCCCCTCTCCCTATTCTCTAGTGTCTCCCCTCTCCCCATCTCACTATTCTCCAGTGTCTCCCCTCTCCCCATCTCCCTATTCTCCAGTGTCTCCCCTCTCCCTCTCTCCCTATTATCCAGTGTCTCCCCTCTCCCCATCTCACTATTCTCCAGTGTCTCCCCTCTCCCTCTCTCCCTGTTCTCCAGTGTATCCCATCTCCCCATCTCCCTATTCTCCAGTGTCTCCCCTCTCCCCATTCTCCAGTGTCTCCCCTCTCCCTCTCCCCCTATTATCCAGTGTCTCCCCTCTCCCCATCTTACTATTCTCCAGTGTCTCCCCTCTCCCCATCTCCCTATTCTCCAGTGTGTACCCTCTCTCCCCCTCTCTCTCTTCTTCCCCTGTTCTTCACCATGTCTCCTATTCTTCATTATTCTTCAGTGTCTAGTCTTCACAACCTGTTCTCTTCCTCTGGGTTTAACTCACCACCAGGCGCTCTAATGCCAGATTAAATTAATCTGATACCACCCTCGTTGCACTTTTTATTTATCAATTCAATATGACACTGCAGTGACTCTGTGCCAACATATGTAATTACTATGGAACAACTATGTGATTGAATGTCCTTTACTTCCTAATGGAGGGGCGGTGCTACTGTTTGATGGTGTGAAGGAGCATCGTGTCACCCTTCAAGACCAATCAGAGCCCTGTAAGTACATCCTGTTTATCAACAACATTTTTGAAAACAGATCTAGTGTCAGTGAATATTTAATAAATAAAAAGAGACACTATTGAAGGCCAAGGGTAGGCCCTGAGTATGCTGTACAGACTGATTCTGTTCGGTTCTGTTGAAAACAGACCACCAACTGATTCAGTTTAAGTTCAGTTCGTAATGGTTTAGAACAGGCTACATCCAGTGAGGGATGGGAGATGTAGTATTTCTGCCGTCCTCTGATCTCCTTTCTCTTCATCTTCCATGTCACTAAACAAAACCAAACTGTCACGTGAATAGAGGACATCGTTAGTTTAATATATCTCCTCACTGTCTACCTAATGCCAGTAAAAAGGGAGAAGGGGTGTGTGTTACCGCTCTTATGACCCCTACCCTGAGGCAACCAGTATCCAGACCTACCCTGAGGCAACCAGTATCCAGACCTACCCTGAGGCAACCAGTATCCAGACCTACCCGGAGGCAGCCCGTATCCAGACCTACCCTGAGGCAACCAGGATCCAGACCTACCCTGAGGCAACCAGTATCCAGACCTACCCTGAGGCAACCAGTATCCAGACCTACCCTGAGGCAACCAGTATCCAGACCTACCCTGAGGCAACCAGTATCCAGACCTACCCGGAGGCAGCCAGGATCCAGACCTACCCAGAGGCACCCCGTATCCAGACCTACCAAGCCAGTATCCAGACCTACCCGGAGGCAGCCAGTATCCAGACCTACCCGGAGGTAGCCAGTGTCCAGACCTACCCGGAGGCAGCCAGTATCCAGACCTACCCGGAGGCAGCCAGTATCCAGACCTACCCGGAGGCAGCCAGTATCCAGACCTACCCGGAGGCAGCCAGTATCCAGACCTACCCGGTGGCAGCAAGTATCCAGACCTACCCGGTGGCATCCAGTATCCAGACCTACCCAGAGGTAGCCAGTGTCAAGACCTACCCAGAGGCAGCCCATATCCAGACCTACCAAGCCAGTATCCAGACCTACCCGGAGGCAGCCAGTATCCAGACCTACCCGGAGGTAGCCAGTGTCCAGACCTACCCGGAGGCAGCCAGTATCCAGACCTACCCAGAGGCAGCCAGTATCCAGACCTACCCGGAGGCAGCCAGTATCCAGACCTACCCGGTGGCAGCCAGTATCCAGACATACCCGGAGGTAGCCAGTGTCCAGACCTACCCGGAGGCAGCCAGTATCCAGACCTACCCGGAGGCAGCCTCACTCCCTACAGCCCTCCTTGCCTCACTCCCTATGGCCCTCCTTGCCTGCCTGGTTGCCTTGGCCCCTCAGTTTGGCCAACACACTCCCCCCGTCCTTCTCCGATGCAAATCGGGTATAAACAGCCCGCTCACCCACCCTCCTCTCCCCTTTCTCCTTCCAGTCTTTCCTCAGTAACAATGGCATTGGAGCCCCCTCTTTCCTTTATTCCCTCTCTCCTTCTGTCCCTCCCTCCATCCTTCCCTCTCCAGCCACAGCAACATCTGTGAGCCTTCCCGGGCCTCGGCACATTCTCCCCCTAACTGCTCCATTATTAGGCTTCATTCACTTGTAAATGCAGCCAGTGATACTTTTGATGGGCCTTTCATCCACAACGCAAAGTCAGAGGAGAGGAGAGGTAGGGGCAGCTGTGGAGGAGAGGGAAGGGGCGAGGAGGGGGACAATGTAGGGACAATTGTGAAAAGGGGTTCCAAGTCTTTTTTGTGAAATCATTTTGGGCTGTTGGTGGGACAGACAAGTGGTCCTCTTTCCTCTCCTCTATCCTTCTTTCCTCTCCTCTATCCTTCTTTCTACTCCTCTATCCTTCTTTCCTCTTCTCTATCCTTCTTGCCTCTCCTCTATCCTTTCCTCTCCTCTCCTCTATCTTTCTTTCCTCTATTCCTCTTTCCTCTGTTCCTGGGCTCTGAACATGGGCTCGGTTCCTGGGCTCTGTACCGGGGCTCTGTACCTGGGCTCTGTTCCTGGGCTCTGTTCCGGGAATTTGTTCCGGGGCTCTGTTCCGGGGCTCTGTTCCGGGGCTCTGTTCCGGGGCTCTGTTCCGGGGCTTTGTTCCGGGGCTCTGTTCCGGGGCTCTGTACCTGGGCTCTGTTCCGGGAATTTGTTCCGGGGCTCTGTTCCGGGGCTCTGTTCCGGGGCTTTGTTCCGGGGCTCTGTTCCGGGGCTCTGTTCCGGGGCTCTGTTCCGGGGCTCTGTTCCGGGGCTCTGTTCCGGTTCTTTGTTCCGGGGCTTTGTTCCGGGGCTCTGTTCCGGGCCTCTGTTCCGGGGCTCTGTTCCGGGGCTCTGTTCCGGGGCTGTGTTCCGGGGCTCTGTTCCGGGGCTCTGTTCCGGGGCTCTGTTCCGGGGCTCTGTTCCGGGGCTGTGTTCCGGGGCTCTGAACCTGGGCTCTGTTCCCGGGGCTCTGAACCTGGGCTCTGTCCGGGGCTCTGTTCCGGGGCTCTGTTCCGGGGCTGTGTTCCGGGGCTCTGAACCTGGGCTCTGTTCCCGGGGCTCTGAACCTGGGCTCTGTACCTGGGCTCTGTTCCTGGGCTCTGAACCTGGGCTCTGAACCTGGGCTCTGAACCTGGGCTCTGTACCTGGGCTCTGTACCTGGGCTCTGTTCCTGGGCTCTGTTCCTGGGCTCTGTTCCGGGGATTTGTTCCGGGGCTCTGTTCCGGGGCTCTGTTCCGGGGCTCTGTTCCGGGGCTCTGAACATGGGCTCTGTTCCGGGGCTCTGTTCCGGGGCTCTGAACCTGGGCTCTGTTCCGGGGCTCTGTTCCGGGGCTTTGTTCCGGGGCTTTGTTCCGGGGCTCTGTTCCGGGGCTCTCCTGGTGGGGATAGGAAGTGAAGGTGGGTAAAAGGGAGGGGGAGGGTCTCCTAAAATGGCTAGGTTACCCCCAGAGGAAGAGTCTATCTGAGGCCTACTACAGTAGAACTGACTGCAACTCAACACAATCCACTGGTTTTTCTCTTTAGTACAACACCTCAGAGCAACATCAGTATAGATACAGTTGAAGTCGGAAGTTTACATTACATTACAGGTTGGAGTCATTAAAACTAGTTTTTCAACCACTCCACAAATTTCTTGTTAACAAACTATAGTTTTGGCAAGTCGGTTAGGACATCTACTTTGTGCATGACACAAGTAATTGTTCCAACAATTGTTTACCGACATATTATTTAACCTGTCTAGGATCAGCGTGCCGCTAGCGGCACACCCCCCCCCCCCCCCCACTGAAAAACCAGTGCCGCGAAATTCAAAAAAAATATTTTTTTAAAATATTTAACTTTCACACATTAAAGTCCAATACAGCTAATGAAAGACACAGATCTTGTGAATCCAGTCAACATGTCCGATTTTTAAAATGTTTTACAGGGAAGACACAATATGTAAAGATGTACATCTATTACCTAAAAACACATTAGCATAATCCACCATCTTTTATTTGTCCACCAACACCAGTAGCTATCACCAATTCGGCTAAACTAAGATATTTATAGCCCCTAACCAACAAAAAAACTCATCAGATGACAGTCTGATAACATATTTATGGTATGGGATAGGTTTTGTTAGAAAAAAGTGCATATTTCAGGTAGATGGCATAGGTTACAATTGCACCCACCGTCACAAATGGAATAGAAAAACTACTTAGAGCAACGTGTTTACCTACTTACTAATCATCAAACATTTCGTAAAAATACACAGCATACACGAATCGAAAGACACAGATCCTGTGAATACAGACAATATTTCAGATTTTCTAAGTGTCTTACAGCGAAAACACAATAAATCGTTATATTAGCATAGCACATAGCACATAGCAGCCCAGCATTGATTCTAGCCAAAGTGAGCGATAACGTCAACATCGCCAAAAATATATTAATTTTTTCACTAACCTTCTCAGAATTCTTCAGATGACACTCCTGTAACATCATATTACACAATCCATATAGAGTTTGATCGAAAACGTTTATATTTAGCCACCAAAATCATGGTTAGACAATGTGAAATGTAGCTCAGCTGGTCAGAAAATGTCCTTGCGCCACTTAGACAGTGATCTACTCTTATACATAAATACTCATAAACGTGACTAAAAAATATAGGGTGGACAGGGATTGATAGAAAATTTAATTCTTAATACAATTGCGGAATTACATTTTTTAATTTATCCTTACTTTTCAATACAGTTTGCGCCAAGCGAAGCTACGTCAAAAAACATGGCGTCCTAAGCCACTAAAATGTTTCGACAGAAACACGATTTATCATAATAAAAATGTCCTACTATGAGCTGTTCTTCCATCAGTATCTTGGGCAAAGGATCCTTTCTTGGGAGTAATCGTCTTTTGGTGGAAAGCTGTCCTCTTGCCATGTGGAAATGCCAACTGCGTTCGGGATGAACTGAAAAGCGTGCCCGGCTATTCACATCGTTTCAAAAATAAATGTCCCAAAATCGCACTAAACGGATATAAATTGCTATAAAACGCTTTAAATTAACTACCTTATGATGTTTTTAACTCCTATAACGAGTGAAAAGATGACCGGAGAAATATAACAGGCTAAACTAACGCTTGGAACAGGAGCGGGTCGGTGTCTTCCACGCGCGTTATGCACCAAGAAAAGACTTGCTAGCTACAGGGTTTTTTCATTTGTAGTGCCTGTGAACGCGCAATCGACCCCATTGGAATCGTCATCACGTAAAGGCATCCAGGGGAAGACGTAAGAAGTGTCCGTATAGTCATAGCAATAACAGTGCCCTTTTAACTGACTTCAGAACAGTGGCCAACATTTCTGAAATCTGACTCCATGTCAGGGAAATTGCTGTAGAATGGGCTCTGTTCCACTTAGAGACAAAATTTCAACTCCTATAGAAACTATAGACTGTTTTCTATCCAATAATAATAATAATATGCATATTGTACGATCAAGGATTTTGTGGGAAGCCGTTTCAAAAATTACCCAATTAGCATAAATAGTCTCAACAGCGCCCCCATCCTCAACAGGTTAACTTAGAATTCACTGTATCACAATTCCAGTGGGTCAGACGTTTACATACACTAAGTTGACTGTGCCTTTAAACAGCTTGGAAAATTCCAGATAATTATGTCATGGCTTTAGAAGCTTCTGATAGGCTAATTGACATAATTTGAGTCAATTGGAGGTGTACCTGTGGATGTATTTCAAGGCCTACCTTCAAACTCAGTGCCTCTTTGCTTGACATCACGGGAAAATCAAAAGAAATCAGCCAAGACCTCAGAAAAAAATTTGTAGACCTCCACAAGTCTGGTTCATCCTTGGGAGCAATTTCCAAATGCCTGAAGGTACCACGTTCATATGTACAAACAATAGTACGCAAGTATAAACACCATGGTACCACGCAGCCGTCATACTGCTCAGGAAGGAGACGCGTTCTGTCTCCTAGAAATGAATATACTTTGGTGTGAAAAAGTGCAAATCAAACAGCAAAGGACCGTGTGAAGTTGCTGGAGGAAACAGGTACAAAAGTATCTATATCCACAGTAAAACGAGTCCAATATTGGCATAACCTGAAAGGCCGCTCAGCAAGGAAGAAGCCACTGCTCCAAAACCGCCATAAAAAAAGCCAGATTACGGTTTGAAACTGCACATGGGGACAAAGATCGTACTTTTTGGAGAAATGTCATCTGGTCTGATGAAACAAAAATAGAACTGTTTGGGCATATTGACCATCGTTATGTTTGGAGGAAAAAGGGGGAGGCTTGCAAGCCGAAGAACACCATCCCAACCGTGAAGCACAGGGGTGGCAGCATCATGTTGTGGATCGCTTTGCTGCAGGAGGGACTGGTGCACTTCACAAAATAGATGGCATCATGAGGTAGGAAAATTATGTGAATATATTGAAGCAACATCTCAAGACATTGTTCAGGAAGTTAAAGCTTGGTCGCAAATGGGTCTTCCAAATGGACAATGACCCCAAGCATACTTCGAAGTAGAGGCAAAATTACTTAAGGACAACAAAATCAAGGTATTGGAGTGGCCATTACAATGCCCTGACCTCAATCCCATAGAAAATTTGTGGGCAGAACTGAAAAAACTTGTGCGAGCAAAGAGGCCTACATACCTGATTCAGTTACACCAGCTCTGTCAGGAGGGATGGGGCAAAATTCACCCAATTTATTGTGGGAAGCTTGTGGAAAGCTACCCGAAACTTTTGACCCAAGTTAAACAATTTAAAGGCAATGCTACCAAATACTAATTGAGTGTATGTAAACGTCTGACCCACTGGGAATGTGATGAAAGAAATTAAACCTGAAATAAATCATTCTCTCTACTATTATTCTGACATTTCACATTCTTAAAATAAAGTGGTGATCCTAACTGACCTAAGACAGGGAATTTTTACTAGGATTAAACGTCAGGAATTGTGGAAAACTGAGTTTATATGCATTTGGCTGAGGTGTATGTTAACTTCCGACTTCAACTGTATAGTCTGGGACATCGAAATTGCGGTAATTCTACGTAGTCAGGTGTTCTATAGAAATAGTTTTACAAGTGAAGAGTTTGTGTATGAATTTCTAGGAATGATTAGATATCAAGGTGTAGACTAGGGTTTTCTGAGGAGGCACATATCTCCTCTTTCTCTCCACTCTATTTAATAGGCTTTCTGCTGGAGGTCAGAACCTATTGTGTGTTTTGGGGTTTTGTTTGTGTGACAGAACGTTTTTGTCATATGTGCTTCTGTTAACGACTGTGTCTGAGTCTATGTGTGAATGTCCACTCCCCTGTTAGACTCCATAGTAGAGGGGACTGTGAGAATGTCCACTCCCCTGTTAGACTCCATAGTAGAGGGGACTGTGAGACTGTCCACTCCCCTGTTAGACTCCATAGTAGAGGGGACTGTGTGGATGTCCACTCCCCTGTTAGACTCCATAGCAGAGGGGACTGTGTGGATGTCCACTCCCCTGTTAGACTCCATAGTAGAGAGGACTGTGAGAATGTCCACTCCCCTGTTAGACTCCATAGTAGAGGGGACTGTGAGACTGTCCACTCCCCTGTTAGACTCCATAGTAGAGGGGACTGTGTGAATGTCCACTCCCCTGTTAGACTCCATAGTAGAGGGGACTGTGTGAATGTCCACTCCCCTGTTAGACTCCATAGTAGAGGGGACTGTGTGGATGTCCACTCCCCTGTTAGACTCCATAGTAGAGGGGACTGTGTGGATGTCCACTCCCCTGTTAGACTCCATAGTAGAGGGGACTGTGAGAATGTCCACTCCCCTGTTAGACTCCATAGTAGAGGGGACTGTGTGGATGTCCACTCCCCTGTTAGACTCCGTAGTAGAGGGGACTGTGTGGATGTCCACTCCCCTGTTAGACTCCATAGTAGAGGGGACTGTGAGAATGTCCACTCCCCTGTTACACTCCAAGGTAGAGGGGATTGTGTGGATGTCCACTCCCCTGTTAGACTCCATAGTAGAGGGGACTGTGTGGATGTCCACTCCCCTGTTAGACTCCATAGTAGAGGGGACTGTGAGAATGTCCACTCCCCTGTTAGACTCCATAGTAGAGGGGACTGTGAGACTGTCTACTCCCCTGTTAGACTCCATAGTAGAGGGGACTGTGTGGATGTCCACTCCCCTGTTAGACTCCATAGTAGAGGGGACTGTGTGGATGTCCACTCCCCTGTTAGACTCCATAGTAGAGGGGACTGTGAGAATGTCCACTCCCCTGTTAGACTCCATAGTAGAGGGGACTGTGTGGGATGTCCACTCCCCTGTTAGACTCCATAGTAGAGGGGACTGTGTGGATGTCCACTCCCCTGTTAGACTCCATAGTAGAGGGGACTGTGAGAATGTCCACTCCCCTGTTACACTCCAAGGTAGAGGGGACTGTGTGGATGTCCACTTCCCTGTTAGACTCCATAGTAGAGGGGACTGTGTCGGATGTCCACTCCCCTGTTAGACTCCATAGTAGAGGGGACTGTGAGAATGTCCACTCCCCTGTTAGACTCCATAGTAGAGGGGACTGTGTCGGATGTCCACTCCTCTGTTAGACTCCATAGTAGAGGGGACTGTGTGAATGTCCACTCCCCTGTTAGACTCCATAGTAGAGGGGACTGTGTGGATGTCCACTCCCCTGTTAGACTCCATAGTAGAGGGGACTGTGAGAATGTCCACTCCCCTGTTAGACTCCATAGTAGAGGGGACTGTGAGAATGTCCACTCCCCTGTTAGACTCCATAGTAGAGGGGACTGTGTGAATGTCCACTCCCCTGTTAGACTCCATAGTAGAGGGGACTGTGAGAATGTCCACTCCCCTGTTAGACTCCATAGTAGAGGGGACTGTGTGGATGTCCACTTCCCTGTTAGACTCCATAGTAGAGGGGACTGTGTGGGATGTCCACTCCCCTGTTAGATTCCATAGTAGAGGGGACTGTGAGAATGTCCACTCCCCTGTTAGACTCCATAGTAGAGGGGACTGTGTGGATGTCCACTTCCCTGTTAGACTCCATAGTAGAGGGGACTGTGTGGGATGTCCACTCCCCTGTTAGACTCCATAGTAGAGGGGACTGTGAGAATGTCCACTCCCCTGTTAGACTCCATAGTAGAGGGGACTGTGAGAATATCCACTCCCCTGTTAGACTCCATAGTAGAGGGGACTGTGTGAATGTCCACTCCCCTGTTAGACTCCATAGTAGAGGGGACTGTGTGAATGTCCACTCCCCTGTTAGACTCCATAGTAGAGGGGACTGTGTGAATGTCCACTCCCCTGTTAGACTCCATAGTAGAGGGGACTGTGTGAATGTCCACTCCCCTGTTAGACTCCATAGTAGAGGGGACTGTGTGAATGTCCACTCCCCTGTTAGACTCCATAGTAGAGGGGACTGTGAGAATGTCCACTCCCCTGTTAGACTCCATAGTAGAGGGGACTGTGTGAATGTCCACTCCCCTGTTAGACTCCATAGTAGAGGGGACTGTGAGAATATCCACTCCCCTGTTAGACTCCATAGTAGAGGGGACTGTGTGAATGTCCACTCCCCTGTTAGACTCCATAGTAGAGGGGACTGTGAGAATGTCCACTCCCCTGTTAGACTCCATAGTAGAGGGGACTGTGTGAATGTCCACTCCCCTGTTAGACTCCATAGTAGAGGGGACTGTGAAAGGGGTGATTTGAGTTCCTCTGACCTCTGCAAACAAAGTGTTTGGTGTCCGTGGCGCTGGGGTCTCCACGACAACCTGAATACAAAAGTTGACCAGAGCACAGAATGTGAGCCAGGGATGACCTTGGTGTTCTCTTTCACTCTCTCTGTGTGTGTTGGGGTTAGTGGTATTTAGCCTGCCATTCCCTTCTTCTCAGGACCGGGGTTATATTGGGACCTGGGTTACATGAGGAAACACATGGGGACCTGGGTTACATGATGACCTGGGTTACATGGAGACCTGGGTTACATGAGGACCTGGGTTACATGGGGACCTGGGTTACATGGAGACTGGGTTACATGGAGACCTGGGTTACATGGGGACCTGGGTTACATGAGGACTGGGTTACATGGAGACCTGGGTTACATGGGGACCTGGGTTACATAGGGACCTGGGTTACATGGGGACCTGGGTTACATGGGGACTGGGTTACATGGAGACCTGGGTTACATGGGGACCTGGGTTACATGAGGACTGGGTTACATGGGGACCTGGGTTACATGAGGACTGGGTTACATGGGGACCTGGGTTACATGGGGACCTGGGTTACATGGGGACCTGGGTTACATGGGGACCTGGGTTACATGGAGACCTGGGTTACATGGAGACCTGGGTTACATGGAGACCTGGGTTACATGAGGACTGGGTTACATGGGGACTGGGTTACATGGGGACCTGGGTTACATGGAGACTGGGTTACATGGCGACCTGGGTTGCATGGGGACCTGGGTTACATGGAGACCTGGGTTACATGGAGACTGGGTTACATGGCGACCTGGGTTGCATGAGGACTGGGTTACATGAGGACTGGGTTACATGGGGACCTGGGTTACATGGTGACCTGGGTTACATGAGGACTGGGTTACATGGCGACCTGGGTTGCATGAGGACTGGGTTGCATGAGGACTGGTTACACGGAGACCTGTGCTACATGGGGACCTGGGTTACATGGAGACCTGGGTTACATGGGGACTGGGTTACATGGCGACCTGGGTTGCATGAGGACTGGGTTACATGAGGACTGGGTTACATGGGGACCTGGGTTACATGGGGACTGGGTTACATGAGGACTGGGTTACATGGGGACCTGGGTTACATGAGGACTGGGTTACATGGAGACCTGGGTTACATGGGGACCTGGGTTACATGGGGACCTGGGTTACATGGGGACCTGGGTTACATGAGGACTGGGTTACATGAGGACTGGGTTACATGGAGACCTGGGTTACATGGAGACCTGGGTTACATGGGGACCTGGGTTGCATGAGGACTGGGTTACATGAGGACTGGGTTACATGAGGACTGGGTTACATGGGGACTGGGTTACATGAGGACTGGGTTACATGGAGACCTGGGTTACATGGAGACCTGGGTTACATGGGGACCTGGGTTACATGTAGACCTGGGTTACATGGGGACCTGGGTTACATGGGGACCTGGGTTACATGGGGACCTGGGTTACATGAGGACCTGGGTTACATGGGGACCTGGGTTACATGAGGACCTGGGTTACATGGGGACCTGGGTTACATGGGGACCTGGGTTACATGGGGACCTGGGTTACATGAGGACCTGGGTTACATGGGGACCTGGGTTACATGAGGACCTGGGTTACATGGGGACCTGGGTTACATGGGGACCTGGGTTACATGGGGACCTGGGTTACATGGGGACCTGGGTTACATGAGGACCTGGGTTACATGGAGACTGGGGTTACATGAGGACCTGGGTTACATGGGGACCTGGGTTACATGGGGACCTGGGTTACATGGGGACTGGGTTACATGAGGACTGGGGTTACATGAGGACTGGGTTACATGGGGACCTGGGTTACATGAGACCTGGGTTACATGGGGACCTGGGTTACATGTAGACCTGGGTTACATGGGGACCTGGGTTACATGGGGACCTGGGTTACATGGGGACCTGGGTTACATGGGGACCTGGGTTACATGAAGACCTGGGTTACATGGGGACCTGGGTTACATGAGGACCTGGGTTACATGGAGACTGGGGTTACATGAGGACCTGGGTTACATGGGGACCTGGGTTACATGGGGACCTGGGTTACATGGGGACTGGGTTACATGAGGACTGGGGTTACATGAGGACTGGGTTACATGGGGACCTGGGTTACATGAGGACTGGGTTACATGGGGACCTGGGTTACATGGGGACCTGGGTTACATGTAGACCTGGGTTACATGGGGACCTGGGTTACATGGGGACCTGGGTTACATGGGGACCTGGGTTACATGGAGACTGGGGTTACATGGAGACTGGGGTTACATGGAGACTGGGGTTACATGGAGACTGGGGTTACATGGATACTGGGGTTACATGGGGACCTGGGTTACATGGGGACCTGGGTTACATGGAGACTGGGGTTACATGGAGACTGGGGTTACATGGAGACTGGGGTTACATGGGGACTGGGGTTACATGGAGACATGGGGTTACATGGAGACTGGGGTTACATGGATACTGGGGTTACATGGATACTGGGGTTACATGGAGACATGGGGTTACATGGAGACTGGGGTTACATGGGGAAATGGTCTTTCTGAATCCTCAGTATTTCTCTTTAACCTCTATGATCAAATCAAATCAAATTGTATTTGTCATATGCGCCGAAAACAATTGGTGTAGACCTTACTGTGAAATGCTTCCAAGCCCTTAACCATGCAGGCTCTAAACCCACCCTGCCAAAGACCCCCCCCCCCCCTCTTCACACACACACACACACGCACGCACGCACGCACGCACACACACACACACACACACACACACACACACACACAGAGAAAATGTCTCCTCACATCTCCAGCCAGTAAGATGGATGAGTTTATTACCACCCACAGATAACAACCATAATGAGGAGAATAAGAATAAGAGAGGGGATGCTTTGAGCCCGCCGTTCAGACACCCTTTCCCCTCCTACACACACAGAGCTATCCCAGAATGCACCTACACGGAGCCTGTGACGTACGTTCCTCTTTTTCCTCCTTCTCCCCATCCTCCTCCACCCGTCCGTTTACTCCACCTGCACTGTGCAGCTCACGGTCTCTGCTACAGCCTCTGAAAAAGCGACAACACCTACAGGATCGTATTCAAACGGAAGGAAACAGGCTGAACTTGGGAGGGACTACCTGAACTTGGGAGGGACTACCTGAACTTGGGAGGGACTACCTGAACTTGGGAGGGACTACCTGAACTTGGGAGGGACTACCTGAACTTGGGAGGGACTACCTGAACTTGGGAGGGACTACCTGAACTTGGGAGGGACTCCCTGAACTTGGGAGGGACTACCTGAAATTGGGAGGGACTACCTGAACTTGGGAGGGACTACCTGAACTTGGGAGGGACTACCTGAACTTGGGAGGGACTACCTGAAATTGGGAGGGACTACCTGAACTTGGGAGGGACTACCTGAACTTGGGAGGGACTACCTGAACTTGGGAGGGACTACCTAAACTTGGGAGGGACTACCTGAACTTGTCCAATAATAAACTTTTGTTTTAGTTTTCCGTTCCCATTTGCATATCCTAATGAATACGATCCAGGACAATGAAGGCAGACCAGACAGACACTGAGTCCACAGTGTCTCTGCCCCCTGACCTCTAAGTCTCTCTGAAGGCAAATCGACAGTCAGGGTGGTGGGTGTGATAGACTTGAGTGGCTCTTGCGAGAGAGTAGAGAGTGTACCTTCCTTCCACAAAGGAGAAATTATGAGAGAGGAGTGATTGGCTTCTGTTTTTAGAAGTGTGCTGAGGTACCAAGTCAATATTCATTGCCTTTCCTCTGCACTGAGGCAAGCATTACTCTTCTTTATAGCTGCTGGGGAGAGTGAGAGGGAAGCAGAGAGAGATGGAGAGAGAGATGGAGAGAGAGGGAAGAAGAGAGAGATGGAGAGAGAGGGAAGAAGCGAGAGATGGAGAGAGAGAGAAGAAGAGTGAGATGGAGAGAGAGGGAAGAAGAGCGAGAAGGAGAAAGAGAGGAAGGCGAGGGAGAGAGAGGGGTTCTGGGCAGGGAGGAAGGTAGGCTGATCATTACACTCGTGAAGAGGTCTAACAACCATCCAATTAACCTCATACTGCCTCTGTGGCATGACTCGCCCCCCACCTGCATCTGAGACCCGCCCCCCCCCCGCCTCTGAGATGCACTACAGAGCGCCACCAAACACAACTTGCTGTACCCCAGGGTACTAGGACTGTTCTGCAACAAGCAGAGAGCCTATATGTTTTTAAACAGCCTGGATTTCACAACTCCCATACGTACTTTCAGTTTTATCGATGTCCACAGAATCACTGCTGGAACACATTGAGCGTTAGGTTCAGCCTCTCGCTCTCTCTGACGGTTCAGTGCTGTCGCTGTCTCTCAATGCAATTTCAATTTAAGGGGCTTTATTGGCTTAGGAAACATATGTTTACATTGAAAAAGCAAGTGAAATAGATCATCTAAAATAGTGAAATAAACAATAAAAAATTAGCAGTACACATTACACTCAAATAAGTTCCAAAAGAGTGAACTCATTTAAAATGTCATATTATGTCTATATACAGTGTTGTAACAATGTGCAAATTGTTAAAGTACAAAAGGGAAAATAAATAAACACAATCACTGGTTGACCTTTTCTTGTGGCAACAGGTCACAAATCTTGCTGCTGTGATGGCACACTGTGGAATTTCACCCAGTAGATATGGGAGTTTATCAAAATTGGGTTTGTTTTTGAATTCCTTATGGAATTGTGGAATCTGAGGGAAATATGTGTCTCTAATATGGTCATACATTGGGCAGGAGGTTAGGAAGTGCAGCTCAGTTTCCACCTAATTTTGTGGGCAGTGTGCACATAGCCTGTCTTCTCTTGAGAGCCATGTCTGCCTATGGCAGCCTTTCTCAATAGCAAGGCTATGCTGACTGAGTCTGTACATATTCAAAACTTTCCTTAAGTTTGGGTCAGTCACAGTGGTTAGGTATTCTGCCACTGTATACTCTCTGTTTAGGGCCAAATAGCATTCTAGTTTGCTCTGTTTTTTTGTTAATTCTTTCCAATGTGTCAAGTAATTCTCTTTTTGTTTTCTCATGATTTGGTTGGGTCTAATTGTGCTGCTGTCCTGGGGCTCTGTGGTGTGTGTTTGTGTTTGTGAACAGAGCCCCAGGACCAGCTTGCTTAGGAGACTCTTCTCCAGGTTCATCTCTCTGTAGGTGATGGCTTTGTTATGGAAGGTTTGGGAATCACTTCCTTTTAGGTGGCTGTAGGCTCTTTTCTGGATTTTGATAATTAGCGGGTATTGGACTAATTCTGCTCTGCATGCATCATTTGGTGTTTTATGTTGTACACAGAGGATATTTTTGCAGAATTCTGCATGAAGTCTAAATTTGGTGTTATTCCCATTTTGTGAATTCTTGGAATTCTTGGTTGGACCCCAGACCTCACAACCATGGGTTCTATAACTGATTCAAGTATTTTTAGCCAGATCCTAATTGGTATGTTGAATTTTATGTTCCTTTTGATGGCATAGAATGCCCTTCTTGCCTTGTCTCTCAGATTTTTCACAGCTTTGTGGAAGTTACCTGTGGCGCTGATATTTAGGCCACGGTATGTATAGTTTTTTGTGTGCTCTAGGGCAACGATGTCTAGATGGAATTTGTATTTGTGGTCCCGGCGACTGGACCTTTTTTGGAACACCATAATTTTTGTCTTATTGAGATTTACTGTCAGGGCCCAGGTCTGGCAGAATGTCTGCAGAAGATCTAGGTGCTGCTGTAGGCCCTCCTTGGTTGGTGACAGAGGCACGGTGCAGTGCTGCCTCTCTCTCTCTCTCTCTCTCCCTCTCTCTCTCTCTCTCTCTCTCTCTCTCTCTCTCTCCCTCTCTATCCTCTCTCTCTCTCTCTCTCTCTCTCTCTCTCTCCTCTCTCTCTCTCTCTCTCTCTCCCTCTCTCTCTCTCTCTCTCTCTCTCTCTCTCTCTCTCTCTCTCTCTCTGATGGTGCATTGCTGTTTGTCTCTCTCTCTCTCTCTCTCTCTCTCTCTCTCTCTCTCTCTCTCTCTCTCTCTCTCTCTCTCTCTCTCTCTCCCCTCTCTCTCTCTCTCTCTCTCTCTCTCTCCCTCTCTCTCTCTCTCTCTCTCTCTCTCTCTCTCTCTCTCCTCCCCTCTCTCTCTCTCTCTCTCCCCTCTCTCTCTCTCTCTCTCTCTCTCTCTCTCCCTCTCTCTCTCTCTCTCTCTCTCTCTCTCTCTCTCTCTCCCTCTCTCTCTCTCTCTCTCTCTCTCTCTCCCTCTCTCTCTCTCTCTCTCTCTCTCTCTCTCTCTCTCTCTCTCTCTCTCTCCTTCTCTCTCTCTCTCTCTCTCTCTCTCTCTCTGATGGTGCATTGCTGTTTGTCTCTCTCTCTCTCTCTCTGATGGTTCAGTGCTCTCTCCCTCTCTCTCTCTCTCTGATGGTTCAGTGCTCTCTCCCTCTCTCTCTCTCTCTCTCTCTCTCCCCCGCTCTCCCTCTCTCTCTCTCTGATGGTGCAGTGCTGTCTCTCTCTCTCTCTCTCTCTCTCTCTCTCTCTCTCTGATGGTTCAGTGCTGTCTGTCTCTCTCTCTCTCTCACAGCCTCACAGTCTACCATCCTCCCTACCTTAGATATTGTTTCTGCTGCAACGTAGACCTTCCTGTTAATATCCCTTCACTTCTTTCCCTCCCTCCCCCCTCCCTCCCTCTCTCATCCATATCAGTACTGAGTGAACTGGTTGGATCTGGCGAGAGAGGCTGACGATGCTGTGTTAGGGATGGGGAGGGGGTTGTGTGTGTACAGTGGGATACGGGTAACTGCAGTCCTGCTCTTATGTACCAGGCGAGGCCTTGTGCTCCTCGCGATGGCCATGATTTTTAAGAACACACACTCAGTTTTTATAAGGCAACACACACTGTTTTTTAAAAAGCAACACACAGTTTTTATAAGGCAACACACACCTTTTTTTTTACAAAGCAACAAACACCGTTTTTATAAGGAAACACACACAGTTTTAAAAAGCAACACACACAGTTTATATAAAGCAACACACACAGTTTTAAGAAGCAACACACAGTTTTAAAAAGCAACACACACCGTTTTTTATAAAGCAACAAACACAGTTTTTATAAGGAAACACACACAGTTTTTATAAAGCAACACACACAGTTTATATAAAATAACACACACAGTTTATATAAAGCAACACACACAGTTTTAAAAAGCAACACACAGTTTTAAAAAGCAACACACTGTTTTTTATAAAGCAACACACACCGTTTTTATAAGGAAACACACACAGTTTTAAAAAGCAACACACAGTTTTAAAAAGCAACACACACAGTTTTTATAAAGCAACAAACACAGTTTTTATAAAATAACACACACAGTTTATATAAAGCAACACACACAGTTTTTATAAGGCAACACACACAGTTTTTATAAGGCAACAAACACAGTTTTTATAAAGCAACAAACACAGTTTTTATAAGGAAACACACACAGTTTTTATAAGGCAACACACACCGTTTTTATAAGGCAACACACACAGTTTTTATAAAGCAACACACACAGTTTTTATAAGGCAACAAACACAGTTTTTATAAAGCAACAAACACAGTTTTTATAAGGCAACACACACAGTTTTT